>NC_079147.1:311035515-311186714 GCF_945859685.1 Eupeodes corollae | reverse complement strand
AGAGGTGGGGTATGTTCTAGGAAAAGTTGCGCCTATTCATTACCTACATTTTGATATATGGTACATTTTTGTCGGCCACCACTGTCGGCTTGTAGAACGATTTTAGTAGTACAACTTTCGTTCTACAGCATGTAATTAGGTCAAGGGTTGGAGATAGAGGTGGGGTATGTTCTAGGAAAAGTTGCGCCTATTCATTACCTACATTTTGATATATGGTACATTTTTGTCGGCCACCACTGTCGGCTTGTAGAACGATTTTAGTAGTACAACTTTCGTTCTACAGCATGTAATTAGGTCAAGGGTTGGAGATAGAGGTGGGGTATGTTCTAGGAAAAGTTGCGCCTATTCATTACCTACATTTTGATATATGGTACATTTTTGTCGGCCACCACTGTCGGCTTGTAGAACGATTTTAGTAGTACAACTTTCGTTCCACAGCATGTAATTAGGTCAAGGGTTGAAGATAGAGGTGGGGTATGTTCTAGGAAAAGTTGCGCCTATTCATTACCTACATTTTGATATATGGTACATTTTTGTCGGCCACCACTGTCGGCTTGTAGAACGATTTTAGTAGTACAACTTTCGTTCTACAGCATGTAATTAGGTCAAGGGTTGGAGATAGAGGTGGGGTATGTTCTAGGAAAAGTTGCGCCTATTCATTACCTACATTTTGATATATGGTACATTTTTGTCGGCCACCACTGTCGGCTTGTAGAACGATTTTAGTAGTACAACTTTCGTTCTACAGCATGTAATTAGGTCAAGGGTTGGAGATAGAGGTGGGGTATGTTCTAGGAAAAGTTGCGCCTATTCATTACCTACATTTTGATATATGGTACATTTTTGTCGGCCACCACTGTCGGCTTGTAGAACGATTTTAGTAGTACAACTTTCGTTCTACAGCATGTAATTAGGTCAAGGGTTGGAGATAGAGGTGGGGTATGTTCTAGGAAAAGTTGCGCCTATTCATTACCTACATTTTGATATATGGTACATTTTTGTCGGCCACCACTGTCGGCTTGTAGAACGATTTTAGTAGTACAACTTTCGTTCCACAGCATGTAATTAGGTCAAGGGTTGAAGATAGAGGTGGGGTATGTTCTAGGAAAAGTTGCGCCTATTCATTACCTACATTTTGATATATGGACATTTTTGTCGGCCACCACTGTCGGCTTGTAGAACGATTTTAGTAGTACAACTTTCGTTCTACAGCATGTAATTAGGTCAAGGGTTGGAGATAGAGGTGGGGTATGTTCTAGGAAAAGTTGCGCCTATTCATTACCTACATTTTGATATATGGTACATTTTTGTCGGCCACCACTGTCGGCTTGTAGAACGATTTTAGTAGTACAACTTTCGTTCTACAGCATGTAATTAGGTCAAGGGTTGGAGATAGAGGTGGGGTATGTTCTAGGAAAAGTTGCGCCTATTCATTACCTACATTTTGATATATGGTACATTTTTGTCGGCCACCACTGTCGGCTTGTAGAACGATTTTAGTAGTACAACTTTCGTTCTACAGCATGTAATTAGGTCAAGGGTTGGAGATAGAGGTGGGGTATGTTCTAGGAAAAGTTGCGCCTATTCATTACCTACATTTTGATATATGGTACATTTTTGTCGGCCACCACTGTCGGCTTGTAGAACGATTTTAGTAGTACAACTTTCGTTCCACAGCATGTAATTAGGTCAAGGGTTGAAGATAGAGGTGGGGTATGTTCTAGGAAAAGTTGCGCCTATTCATTACCTACATTTTGATATATGGTACATTTTTGTCGGCCACCACTGTCGGCTTGTAGAACGATTTTAGTAGTACAACTTTCGTTCTACAGCATGTAATTAGGTCAAGGGTTGGAGATAGAGGTGGGTATGTTCTAGGAAAAGTTGCGCCTATTCATTACCTACATTTTGATATATGGTACATTTTTGTCGGCCACCACTGTCGGCTTGTAGAACGATTTTAGTAGTACAACTTTCGTTCTACAGCATGTAATTAGGTCAAGGGTTGGAGATAGAGGTGGGGTATGTTCTAGGAAAAGTTGCGCCTATTCATTACCTACATTTTGATATATGGTACATTTTTGTCGGCCACCACTGTCGGCTTGTAGAACGATTTTAGTAGTACAACTTTCGTTCTACAGCATGTAATTAGGTCAAGGGTTGGAGATAGAGGTGGGGTATGTTCTAGGAAAAGTTGCGCCTATTCATTACCTACATTTTGATATATGGTACATTTTTGTCGGCCACCACTGTCGGCTTGTAGAACGATTTTAGTAGTACAACTTTCGTTCTACAGCATGTAATTAGGTCAAGGGTTGGAGATAGAGGTGGGGGTATGTTCTAGGAAAAGTTGCGCCTATTCATTACCTACATTTTGATATATGGTACATTTTTGTCGGCCACCACTGTCGGCTTGTAGAACGATTTTAGTAGTACAACTTTCGTTCCACAGCATGTAATTAGGTCAAGGGTTGAAGATAGAGGTGGGGTATGTTCTAGGAAAAGTTGCGCCTATTCATTACCTACATTTTGATATATGGTACATTTTTGTCGGCCACCACTGTCGGCTTGTAGAACGATTTTAGTAGTACAACTTTCGTTCTACAGCATGTAATTAGGTCAAGGGTTGGAGATAGAGGTGGGGTATGTTCTAGGAAAAGTTGCGCCTATTCATTACCTACATTTTGATATATGGTACATTTTTGTCGGCCACCACTGTCGGCTTGTAGAACGATTTTAGTAGTACAACTTTCGTTCTACAGCATGTAATTAGGTCAAGGGTTGGAGATAGAGGTGGGGTATGTTCTAGGAAAAGTTGCGCCTATTCATTACCTACATTTTGATATATGGTACATTTTTGTCGGCCACCACTGTCGGCTTGTAGAACGATTTTAGTAGTACAACTTTCGTTCTACAGCATGTAATTAGGTCAAGGGTTGGAGATAGAGGTGGGGTATGTTCTAGGAAAAGTTGCGCCTATTCATTACCTACATTTTTGATATATGGTACATTTTTGTCGGCCACCACTGTCGGCTTGTAGAACGATTTTAGTAGTACAACTTTCGTTCTACAGCATGTAATTAGGTCAAGGGTTGGAGATAGAGGTGGGGTATGTTCTAGGAAAAGTTGCGCCTATTCATTACCTACATTTTGATATATGGTACATTTTTGTCGGCCACCACTGTCGGCTTGTAGAACGATTTTAGTAGTACAACTTTCGTTCTACAGCATGTAATTAGGTCAAGGGTTGGAGATAGAGGTGGGGTATGTTCTAGGAAAAGTTGCGCCTATTCATTACCTACATTTTGATATATGGTACATTTTTGTCGGCCACCACTGTCGGCTTGTAGAACGATTTTAGTAGTACAACTTTCGTTCCACAGCATGTAATTAGGTCAAGGGTTGAAGATAGAGGTGGGGTATGTTCTAGGAAAAGTTGCGCCTATTCATTACCTACATTTTGATATATGGTACATTTTTGTCGGCCACCACTGTCGGCTTGTAGAACGATTTTAGTAGTACAACTTTCGTTCTACAGCATGTAATTAGGTCAAGGGTTGGAGATAGAGGTGGGGTATGTTCTAGGAAAAGTTGCGCCTATTCATTACCTACATTTTGATATATGGTACATTTTTGTCGGCCACCACTGTCGGCTTGTAGAACGATTTTAGTAGTACAACTTTCGTTCTACAGCATGTAATTAGGTCAAGGGTTGGAGATAGAGGTGGGGTATGTTCTAGGAAAAGTTGCGCCTATTCATTACCTACATTTTGATATATGGTACATTTTTGTCGGCCACCACTGTCGGCTTGTAGAACGATTTTAGTAGTACAACTTTCGTTCTACAGCATGTAATTAGGTCAAGGGTTGGAGATAGAGGTGGGGTATGTTCTAGGAAAAGTTGCGCCTATTCATTACCTACATTTTGATATATGGTACATTTTTGTCGGCCACCACTGTCGGCTTGTAGAACGATTTTAGTAGTACAACTTTCGTTCTACAGCATGTAATTAGGTCAAGGGTTGGAGATAGAGGTGGGGTATGTTCTAGGAAAAGTTGCGCCTATTCATTACCTACATTTTGATATATGGTACATTTTTGTCGGCCACCACTGTCGGCTTGTAGAACGATTTTAGTAGTACAACTTTCGTTCTACAGCATGTAATTAGGTCAAGGGTTGGAGATAGAGGTGGGGTATGTTCTAGGAAAAGTTGCGCCTATTCATTACCTACATTTTGATATATGGTACATTTTTGTCGGCCACCACTGTCGGCTTGTAGAACGATTTTAGTAGTACAACTTTCGTTCTACAGCATGTAATTAGGTCAAGGGTTGGAGATAGAGGTGGGGTATGTTCTAGGAAAAGTTGCGCCTATTCATTACCTACATTTTGATATATGGTACATTTTTGTCGGCCACCACTGTCGGCTTGTAGAACGATTTTAGTAGTACAACTTTCGTTCCACAGCATGTAATTAGGTCAAGGGTTGAAGATAGAGGTGGGGTATGTTCTAGGAAAAGTTGCGCCTATTCATTACCTACATTTTGATATATGGTACATTTTTGTCGGCCACCACTGTCGGCTTGTAGAACGATTTTAGTAGTACAACTTTCGTTCTACAGCATGTAATTAGGTCAAGGGTTGGAGATAGAGGTGGGGTATGTTCTAGGAAAAGTTGCGCCTATTCATTACCTACATTTTGATATATGGTACATTTTTGTCGGCCACCACTGTCGGCTTGTAGAACGATTTTAGTAGTACAACTTTCGTTCTACAGCATGTAATTAGGTCAAGGGTTGGAGATAGAGGTGGGGTATGTTCTAGGAAAAGTTGCGCCTATTCATTACCTACATTTTGATATATGGTACATTTTTGTCGGCCACCACTGTCGGCTTGTAGAACGATTTTAGTAGTACAACTTTCGTTCTACAGCATGTAATTAGGTCAAGGGTTGGAGATAGAGGTGGGGTATGTTCTAGGAAAAGTTGCGCCTATTCATTACCTACATTTTGATATATGGTACATTTTTGTCGGCCACCACTGTCGGCTTGTAGAACGATTTTAGTAGTACAACTTTCGTTCTACAGCATGTAATTAGGTCAAGGGTTGGAGATAGAGGTGGGGTATGTTCTAGGAAAAGTTGCGCCTATTCATTACCTACATTTTGATATATGGTACATTTTTGTCGGCCACCACTGTCGGCTTGTAGAACGATTTTAGTAGTACAACTTTCGTTCCACAGCATGTAATTAGGTCAAGGGTTGAAGATAGAGGTGGGGTATGTTCTAGGAAAAGTTGCGCCTATTCATTACCTACATTTTGATATATGGTACATTTTTGTCGGCCACCACTGTCGGCTTGTAGAACGATTTTAGTAGTACAACTTTCGTTCTACAGCATGTAATTAGGTCAAGGGTTGGAGATAGAGGTGGGGTATGTTCTAGGAAAAGTTGCGCCTATTCATTACCTACATTTTGATATATGGTACATTTTTGTCGGCCACCACTGTCGGCTTGTAGAACGATTTTAGTAGTACAACTTTCGTTCTACAGCATGTAATTAGGTCAAGGGTTGGAGATAGAGGTGGGGTATGTTCTAGGAAAAGTTGCGCCTATTCATTACCTACATTTTGATATATGGTACATTTTTGTCGGCCACCACTGTCGGCTTGTAGAACGATTTTAGTAGTACAACTTTCGTTCTACAGCATGTAATTAGGTCAAGGGTTGGAGATAGAGGTGGGGTATGTTCTAGGAAAAGTTGCGCCTATTCATTACCTACATTTTGATATATGGTACATTTTTGTCGGCCACCACTGTCGGCTTGTAGAACGATTTTAGTAGTACAACTTTCGTTCTACAGCATGTAATTAGGTCAAGGGTTGGAGATAGAGGTGGGGTATGTTCTAGGAAAAGTTGCGCCTATTCATTACCTACATTTTGATATATGGTACATTTTTGTCGGCCACCACTGTCGGCTTGTAGAACGATTTTAGTAGTACAACTTTCGTTCTACAGCATGTAATTAGGTCAAGGGTTGGAGATAGAGGTGGGGTATGTTCTAGGAAAAGTTGCGCCTATTCATTACCTACATTTTGATATATGGTACATTTTTGTCGGCCACCACTGTCGGCTTGTAGAACGATTTTAGTAGTACAACTTTCGTTCCACAGCATGTAATTAGGTCAAGGGTTGAAGATAGAGGTGGGGTATGTTCTAGGAAAAGTTGCGCCTATTCATTACCTACATTTTGATATATGGTACATTTTTGTCGGCCACCACTGTCGGCTTGTAGAACGATTTTAGTAGTACAACTTTCGTTCTACAGCATGTAATTAGGTCAAGGGTTGGAGATAGAGGTGGGGTATGTTCTAGGAAAAGTTGCGCCTATTCATTACCTACATTTTGATATATGGTACATTTTTGTCGGCCACCACTGTCGGCTTGTAGAACGATTTTAGTAGTACAACTTTCGTTCTACAGCATGTAATTAGGTCAAGGGTTGGAGATAGAGGTGGGGTATGTTCTAGGAAAAGTTGCGCCTATTCATTACCTACATTTTGATATATGGTACATTTTTGTCGGCCACCACTGTCGGCTTGTAGAACGATTTTAGTAGTACAACTTTCGTTCTACAGCATGTAATTAGGTCAAGGGTTGGAGATAGAGGTGGGGTATGTTCTAGGAAAAGTTGCGCCTATTCATTACCTACATTTTGATATATGGTACATTTTTGTCGGCCACCACTGTCGGCTTGTAGAACGATTTTAGTAGTACAACTTTCGTTCTACAGCATGTAATTAGGTCAAGGGTTGGAGATAGAGGTGGGGTATGTTCTAGGAAAAGTTGCGCCTATTCATTACCTACATTTTGATATATGGTACATTTTTGTCGGCCACCACTGTCGGCTTGTAGAACGATTTTAGTAGTACAACTTTCGTTCTACAGCATGTAATTAGGTCAAGGGTTGGAGATAGAGGTGGGGTATGTTCTAGGAAAAGTTGCGCCTATTCATTACCTACATTTTGATATATGGTACATTTTTGTCGGCCACCACTGTCGGCTTGTAGAACGATTTTAGTAGTACAACTTTCGTTCCACAGCATGTAATTAGGTCAAGGGTTGAAGATAGAGGTGGGGTATGTTCTAGGAAAAGTTGCGCCTATTCATTACCTACATTTTGATATATGGTACATTTTTGTCGGCCACCACTGTCGGCTTGTAGAACGATTTTAGTAGTACAACTTTCGTTCTACAGCATGTAATTAGGTCAAGGGTTGGAGATAGAGGTGGGGTATGTTCTAGGAAAAGTTGCGCCTATTCATTACCTACATTTTGATATATGGTACATTTTTGTCGGCCACCACTGTCGGCTTGTAGAACGATTTTAGTAGTACAACTTTCGTTCTACAGCATGTAATTAGGTCAAGGGTTGGAGATAGAGGTGGGGTATGTTCTAGGAAAAGTTGCGCCTATTCATTACCTACATTTTGATATATGGTACATTTTTGTCGGCCACCACTGTCGGCTTGTAGAACGATTTTAGTAGTACAACTTTCGTTCTACAGCATGTAATTAGGTCAAGGGTTGGAGATAGAGGTGGGGTATGTTCTAGGAAAAGTTGCGCCTATTCATTACCTACATTTTGATATATGGTACATTTTTGTCGGCCACCACTGTCGGCTTGTAGAACGATTTTAGTAGTACAACTTTCGTTCTACAGCATGTAATTAGGTCAAGGGTTGGAGATAGAGGTGGGGTATGTTCTAGGAAAAGTTGCGCCTATTCATTACCTACATTTTGATATATGGTACATTTTTGTCGGCCACCACTGTCGGCTTGTAGAACGATTTTAGTAGTACAACTTTCGTTCTACAGCATGTAATTAGGTCAAGGGTTGGAGATAGAGGTGGGGTATGTTCTAGGAAAAGTTGCGCCTATTCATTACCTACATTTTGATATATGGTACATTTTTGTCGGCCACCACTGTCGGCTTGTAGAACGATTTTAGTAGTACAACTTTCGTTCCACAGCATGTAATTAGGTCAAGGGTTGAAGATAGAGGTGGGGTATGTTCTAGGAAAAGTTGCGCCTATTCATTACCTACATTTTGATATATGGTACATTTTTGTCGGCCACCACTGTCGGCTTGTAGAACGATTTTAGTAGTACAACTTTCGTTCTACAGCATGTAATTAGGTCAAGGGTTGGAGATAGAGGTGGGGTATGTTCTAGGAAAAGTTGCGCCTATTCATTACCTACATTTTGATATATGGTACATTTTTGTCGGCCACCACTGTCGGCTTGTAGAACGATTTTAGTAGTACAACTTTCGTTCTACAGCATGTAATTAGGTCAAGGGTTGGAGATAGAGGTGGGGTATGTTCTAGGAAAAGTTGCGCCTATTCATTACCTACATTTTGATATATGGTACATTTTTGTCGGCCACCACTGTCGGCTTGTAGAACGATTTTAGTAGTACAACTTTCGTTCTACAGCATGTAATTAGGTCAAGGGTTGGAGATAGAGGTGGGGTATGTTCTAGGAAAAGTTGCGCCTATTCATTACCTACATTTTGATATATGGTACATTTTTGTCGGCCACCACTGTCGGCTTGTAGAACGATTTTAGTAGTACAACTTTCGTTCTACAGCATGTAATTAGGTCAAGGGTTGGAGATAGAGGTGGGGTATGTTCTAGGAAAAGTTGCGCCTATTCATTACCTACATTTTGATATATGGTACATTTTTGTCGGCCACCACTGTCGGCTTGTAGAACGATTTTAGTAGTACAACTTTCGTTCCACAGCATGTAATTAGGTCAAGGGTTGAAGATAGAGGTGGGGTATGTTCTAGGAAAAGTTGCGCCTATTCATTACCTACATTTTGATATATGGTACATTTTTGTCGGCCACCACTGTCGGCTTGTAGAACGATTTTAGTAGTACAACTTTCGTTCTACAGCATGTAATTAGGTCAAGGGTTGGAGATAGAGGTGGGGTATGTTCTAGGAAAAGTTGCGCCTATTCATTACCTACATTTTGATATATGGTACATTTTTGTCGGCCACCACTGTCGGCTTGTAGAACGATTTTAGTAGTACAACTTTCGTTCTACAGCATGTAATTAGGTCAAGGGTTGGAGATAGAGGTGGGGTATGTTCTAGGAAAAGTTGCGCCTATTCATTACCTACATTTTGATATATGGTACATTTTTGTCGGCCACCACTGTCGGCTTGTAGAACGATTTTAGTAGTACAACT
This sequence comes from Eupeodes corollae, assembly GCF_945859685.1. Classification (NCBI taxonomy): domain Eukaryota; kingdom Metazoa; phylum Arthropoda; class Insecta; order Diptera; family Syrphidae; genus Eupeodes; species Eupeodes corollae. The sequence goes on along the minus strand of NC_079147.1, from coordinate 311,177,453 downwards.
TTCGTTCTACAGCATGTAATTAGGTCAAGGGTTGGAGATAGAGGTGGGGTATGTTCTAGGAAAAGTTGCGCCTATTCATTACCTACATTTTGATATATGGTACATTTTTGTCGGCCACCACTGTCGGCTTGTAGAACGATTTTAGTAGTACAACTTTCGTTCTACAGCATGTAATTAGGTCAAGGGTTGGAGATAGAGGTGGGGTATGTTCTAGGAAAAGTTGCGCCTATTCATTACCTACATTTTGATATATGGTACATTTTTGTCGGCCACCACTGTCGGCTTGTAGAACGATTTTAGTAGTACAACTTTCGTTCTACAGCATGTAATTAGGTCAAGGGTTGGAGATAGAGGTGGGGTATGTTCTAGGAAAAGTTGCGCCTATTCATTACCTACATTTTGATATATGGTACATTTTTGTCGGCCACCACTGTCGGCTTGTAGAACGATTTTAGTAGTACAACTTTCGTTCTACAGCATGTAATTAGGTCAAGGGTTGGAGATAGAGGTGGGGTATGTTCTAGGAAAAGTTGCGCCTATTCATTACCTACATTTTGATATATGGTACATTTTTGTCGGCCACCACTGTCGGCTTGTAGAACGATTTTAGTAGTACAACTTTCGTTCTACAGCATGTAATTAGGTCAAGGGTTGGAGATAGAGGTGGGGTATGTTCTAGGAAAAGTTGCGCCTATTCATTACCTACATTTTGATATATGGTACATTTTTGTCGGCCACCACTGTCGGCTTGTAGAACGATTTTAGTAGTACAACTTTCGTTCTACAGCATGTAATTAGGTCAAGGGTTGGAGATAGAGGTGGGGTATGTTCTAGGAAAAGTTGCGCCTATTCATTACCTACATTTTGATATATGGTACATTTTTGTCGGCCACCACTGTCGGCTTGTAGAACGATTTTAGTAGTACAACTTTCGTTCTACAGCATGTAATTAGGTCAAGGGTTGGAGATAGAGGTGGGGTATGTTCTAGGAAAAGTTGCGCCTATTCATTACCTACATTTTGATATATGGTACATTTTTGTCGGCCACCACTGTCGGCTTGTAGAACGATTTTAGTAGTACAACTTTCGTTCTACAGCATGTAATTAGGTCAAGGGTTGGAGATAGAGGTGGGGTATGTTCTAGGAAAAGTTGCGCCTATTCATTACCTACATTTTGATATATGGTACATTTTTGTCGGCCACCACTGTCGGCTTGTAGAACGATTTTAGTAGTACAACTTTCGTTCCACAGCATGTAATTAGGTCAAGGGTTGAAGATAGAGGTGGGGTATGTTCTAGGAAAAGTTGCGCCTATTCATTACCTACATTTTGATATATGGTACATTTTTGTCGGCCACCACTGTCGGCTTGTAGAACGATTTTAGTAGTACAACTTTCGTTCTACAGCATGTAATTAGGTCAAGGGTTGGAGATAGAGGTGGGGTATGTTCTAGGAAAAGTTGCGCCTATTCATTACCTACATTTTGATATATGGTACATTTTTGTCGGCCACCACTGTCGGCTTGTAGAACGATTTTAGTAGTACAACTTTCGTTCTACAGCATGTAATTAGGTCAAGGGTTGGAGATAGAGGTGGGGTATGTTCTAGGAAAAGTTGCGCCTATTCATTACCTACATTTTGATATATGGTACATTTTTGTCGGCCACCACTGTCGGCTTGTAGAACGATTTTAGTAGTACAACTTTCGTTCTACAGCATGTAATTAGGTCAAGGGTTGGAGATAGAGGTGGGGTATGTTCTAGGAAAAGTTGCGCCTATGCAGGAAATAATTAGAGCAACGGATAAAGTTTTTTGACGGCATAGACCCCCGCCAGCACCCATTCAAGAAATAATTAGAGCAACGGATAAAGTTTTTTGACGGCATAGACCCCCGCCAGCGGCCCATTCAAGAGATAATTAGAGCAACGGATAAAGTTTTTTGACGGCATAGACGGCCGCCAGCGGCCGTCTATGCCGTCAAAAAACTTTATCCGTTGCTCTTCCTGAGCGGGGTACAAGTCCCTCTTTCTTTAACTTTCCCTCCTATCTCTCTCCATTCCTTCTTCGTCTTGTACAGAGTCATTAGAATCTGCGTTTGTACTTTACATTTACTATACTTTGCCCGGGACTCGAACCCAGGATGATAGGACTATGTCCAACGACCAACCAGCTCCGCCACACCATTATATATAAGAACTTAATCAAATTTCAATCTGTTTCTAATTTTGGCACCTTAGATTATGTTTGGGTTTTGAAATCGCGAAAAATTTGGCCTGCAATGGCGTAGCGGGTAAACCGGTTTCCTTTCTATCTGCTTCATCCATTGGACACTGGTTCGCTTCTCACAGGCATACTGCTATTTTTTTTTAATATATTTTCCTTACGAAAATATATTTTTTTTCTGTATATATAGTTTTGTAATCTTTATTTTTGTATATGATGGTTAGTGAAATTAATTACTGTCTACATCCTTACATATTCCTAGAGCTTCAGATTACCGATTAATGGCCAAACATACACAGTTTATCAGATAACACATATGGATATTTAATTTTTAATTTTTTCATAAATGTTTATGCTACTTTTGAGTTCTTTTCATTCAACGATTCGCAAGAACATTTTTAATTGACCGAGTACAACAAAAAATGTCTATTTTATTTTAATGGCACGTTGCATCAATAATTCTTACCGGGAAGTAGTCGGCCTGTGCAGTTCTCCAAACAAAATTTAAGTTATGTAGGTATTTCCAATGGCTTATTTCATTTCTGCCAACGAAATAATTGCTCACATTTTCTGTTTTTGATACAACTTTAAATTAAAATAATAATTACACTTTGAAGAAAAAAACATGTCGTCTTTTGGGAATTTGATACTAATCATAGACTGTTATAAGAATAACAGTCACTGGGAAGTGCATTCAATTTTCCTGATATGTAGGTAAACACAATTTAGAAACAATCCTGCCTCATAAGTTGTACAAATATACTTACCTTTATTTTGATTTCATGTTTGACTGTAAACTAATAATAGAAATAGTCATCGTATGGGAAAGTGTAACTTTATTGTATATTTAAAAAAAACACTTTTTCAAGTGACTGTTGGAATATAACATTGTTGTATAACTGGTCGATATTATGCGATAAAAATGAAGCCTCGTATATTTCTAACAAACATAAGATTACCATAAATTATGTTTTTTTTAATAAATAATTAATTTATTCACGAAAACTATTTAATGAATATTATGTATGTAGTGTAACTTGTTTCGTTTTTCATACATTTACTGTGATTTCATTCGTAGTGTCATATACAAAAATAAAATATTTGATAACAACTAATTCTTTTTAAACAAAACAAACTAAAAAAATACAACTATTGATCATTTTACTGTTTTAACTACTTTAAGTATTTTGAATGTTGTTTGGATACCGAGAATTACATTTCAGTACAAAATATACCTATACTTATTTTAAGAAGGGCAGTTCTTTCAATTTTTATTTATTTAGTTATTTCGGAGTGTCAAATTGAAAACAATAGACTAAAATAATAATGCGGGAGTGACCAAATTTGATGTCTTTAATATAAGTACATATATATTTTTGTATCATTAAATTTTGTGTTAATTTGTTAAAGATTTGGGTACTAATAAATATTTAAATGAATGCTCCTAGCAGTGCAACAATTTAAACTACTTATAAACAAACTTTTTTAATTGAATTTTTACTTGGAAGATATTTTTGGAAACGATTTATATAATAATAAATTGAAGACTTGAATATTCAATGGTAAGACTTGAAAACCTACACTTTTTTTATTAATTATTCTTCTGAATCACTGTCAATAAGAGTTGAGGAAATCATGCTATTTTGCCGGCGCCAGTTGTCACTATACCGGGACTGAAAGGATGCATCAGCAGTTCGCCAAGGCGGCCATTTGGGCTATTCATCAACTAAATCCCAAATCATTAGTGATGCGTCGGTGCCGCCAACAGTAACGATGTTCCGATCCCCAAACAGAAATCGTGCGCATGCCAACATTCCCGAGTATACTTTTGCTTCATTGAATTCAGCTCTTGGACTTGTGCATGGATATCTTTAAATATAAATTTATAACATTATTAATTGATTTGATTATATTTTGTATATGTTTAGTTTTACCTAAATAAACGTAAATATCCGTCTGAATCCCCGGACACTAACATATCGTGAATCGAGGAACGATTACATGTAGCAATTATTGTTGATGTATTATTATAGTATCGGTTGTTCCATATTCCAGCCACAAGAAATCCAACCGTACAGTTATTTGTCAACCATTTAACATCTTTCATTGCAATTGGACTTCGTTCCGGTGAGAGGGATTTGACATCCCAGAATAGCAAATCAAAATCAATGGTTACAGTTTGTACATAATTACCATCCATGCTCCAATCAAGATGAGTGAGAGGCTGAGATCCACGGATTTTGTTAACTTTTTTATATGAGAAGCCATCACGAGAAACTCGAAACAGGTAAATACTTCCATTTTGCGAACCCATTGCGATCATATCTCCCACTAAAAATTGATATTGCTATATCATACAAGTATATACATTTTGAAATCAGGCTTTATCCATCATACCTTGATTATATGCGATGCAGTTTAGAGGTGAACCACAAACTCGCAATGTTAACATAACTGAACCATTTTCGGCATTTATAACAAGAAGGTGCCCTTCTGTACTTCCTGCTGCAAGAGCAGTTCCAAATGGATGAAAAGCTAATGCAACACATTCGTATCCAGTTTGAATTGACCAAATTAATTTATGTTTCCGCCAAAGTGCAATGTGTTTATCGTGACCAGCAGTTGCAAAAATTTCATCTTCTGGATGTACAGCAAGTCCCCAAAGTTGACGGCCATGTCCGAAAACAACCTGATTGAAGCGCCTTTGTAGTGAACCTTCAAGAATATTATTTCTGGTCGTGCCAACGTATATGTTTCCGTCGTTTCTTCCTGGTCTTTGAGGATAAATCGTACGAACTCCCCCCGAAGACTCTGGAAGCTAAATTTAAAATAAAAATGAATTAATGAAAGAGTTACAGCAAAATAATAGGTGTATCCATTTACCTTTGTTTCGGCAATTTTTTTATAATTTTGCAATGAATCCCATGCGGCAATTTTACGATCCTTTTCGCCACCGGAAAGTAAAGTTCCTTCCCCAAGCATGATGAGACATCCTATTCCTTTATTATGAGCTTCAAATTCAGTACGCACAAAGTAAGCACCATCAGAATCAACGCTATATATTGTAATGAACCCATCTGAATCAGCCGTTACAACGTCACCATCAGGTTCAAATTGAACACTAGTAATATGGGATCTAGACGGCTGTTTTACTATGTCTGTTCGCTCAAAAAATCCATCTTTTCGGCGGTGCCAAAAAGCAAGATGACCTCGGCCATGTGTAATAATTAAGTTGTCATCAAGTGGATGAAAAGCTGCTCCCGAAAGCCCTTCTTGCAAAGTCTTAAAGTCATTGTAAAATGAAAATTATTTTTTAATATAAGAATAAGAACATAAATCTTACCGCAACTTTTCCCAAAAGGTGACCCCACTGCCATTGCCATACAGAAAGAATACTCTCGCGTCCGCTGTCAACGGCTAAAATATAACTGCCACCATTCTAAAGAAGAAAAATGATGTTAAGAATGTTGAATAATTATCCCGTATTTTGTTTAAGATATTCAGTTTGATGCACGTGCTTTGAACAAAATAAAAGATAGAGTATAAAATGGGAACTTGAAATGTTTTATTGTCTTGGAATACAAAATAAATGGATCGCGCAGCTTTCGGAAACCCTCAGGATAAGAAAATAAAAATTTAGAATTGTAAAAGATTAAATTAATTTCCAAAGTTGAACTTTTTCAAATGTTTTAAAGTAATTCAACAATTCATTAAATTTAATATCAAATGTATTAACCCACCATTGACGCCGCGCCGCCGGTCTCACGGATCGGGAATTTCAACTGAAGATTTTTCGAAATGTGTGACTAATATTTCGTGTTTTTTTTTAAATATATGCTCCTTGACAATAAAACAATGATATTAAATCTACAGAAGCTCTTTTATTACAATACACAAATTCAAATTCAACAAAAAACAATAACGGAGAAGAAAGTTATTCACATGTTTTCGCACACCCGGTCTCACAGATCAGTAGGTCAAAATTGGAGGGTTAAGAAATTGGATCTCTCAATTGCCTACTTTTACGGCAAACATTTTAAACCAATTCATTAATACAATGATATCGCTTTAAAAACCTTTAAGTTAGGGATATAAATGGCTGAAAGACAGCTGATCGCTGTTGCCGAAATGAATTTGCCGTCTAGAAGTGAAACTTGCAAATGAACGCATTCAGAGTGATGTTTTAACGCAAAATTTATTACAGCGAGAAACCAGTGTAGTTCAATCATTCAAATCAGATTAGAAAAAGAGCGCCGTTAGAACTAAGTCCTTAATTGTCTGTAGCATTGATGATAGCTTTTTCCCTACGATATGCAGGGACACCACACTTCGTTCTATTGATTATAAGTTTATGGTGCTGTTTTCAATGTGTTCCGCTAATATGTGCTGTGCACCGCGCTATTAGCTCTTGCCAAAGTTGGTGTCCCGTGAAAGCCTTTGAAATATATTGTTTAAATTTCAAGGTTATAACGTTGCAAATAAGAAATTTTAATGCTAACAATAATAACGTGTGTACTCAATTAGATAAAAATATAGATACATTATTTAGTTTAAATACAAAAATATATATAGTAATCAGACTTGCCAGATTGGGCTATTTATCGGAAATTGGGCTATCTTTTCCCAAAATTGCCGACAGCAATTTCAGTATGACAGCCCAATCAAATTCAAAATTTGGAAGAACAATGGAATAAGCTCCCTTTATTCGATTGGAGTCCATTTTTTCCCTCTACATTTCCAACGAAATTGGAAGAATTTAAGACAGAGTTGCCTCTGAATGTAAAAAACATTTCGGGTGAATTAGTTTTCGGGGATTTGGCGTATTTCGTAATACAATTGTTAACTTTACCTGTGAGCAACGCTGTAGTAGACAGAGCATTTTCTATCATGAATTGTGTAAAAACAAAACCAAGAAATCGATTGACTATAGCATCGCTCGTTGCAATTATGCACTTACGTATTGATGCTACAGTTAACAAAATTTGTTGTAAAGATTTTTTACCCTCGAATGAAATGATAAGTAAATTTAATCAATCGATGTACCAGTGTGATAAAAATGCCCGTGACGATGACGATAACTCTGATAAGATATCGCTTTTCTAGACTGATTTGCAGCAGTTACCCTAATATGTTAAATGTGATAATATGTTAACTCTTCTTTTTTTTATGGACTTATGTTTCTTTTTTCGTTGTTTTTTTATATAAAAATGTATTATAATATTTTTTTTTAATAAAAATGAATTGTGATTGAAGTTATAAGAAATGTTCTGTTTTTATTTATTTATTTTATTGGGCTACTATTTGGGCTACTTTTTCGGCTCTGATTTTGGGCTACAAAAATTTTTAAATTGGGCTATGAAACTAGTTCAATACATGGCAACCCTGATAGTAATACAAAATATAGTGTTAATATAAATATTTAATGACGATAAAGCATAAGAAATATTCAAATAAGCTTACCAATTGCGAAAAAGTAACTGCTGTTACACCTGTATCTAGTTCACCCATTCCAAAAACATACAAAGTTTGGAGGGATTCTGTACTCCAGATACGTACGTGAGCTTGAGATTTTCTATCACGTCCTGCTTTTTGTCCAGACGCTACTAACTCTCTTGAAGGATGTACATCCATACTTAAAGAAAAAAATACGTAAATATTAAAGACTATGGAGTTTATTTATTAATAAATTATTATATAATGTACAAATACTTATTATGGTTTTATTAAATATGCTATAAAAATACTAATCAAGATAAGTAGTTAGCCCAAAATATAAATGACACCCAATAGTTTATCAATTTAATAAGCGAACAATTGTATGCATAGAAAAAGCATTCTCAGTCCGCATATAAGATATATTCAGTAAACGTTGTTTGTTTTGGGCATGGAAACGAATTAAGAGCTACGTATTCTACTATAATCGCGCCTTAAATTCAAATACAATTGTAGAGGGAGGGCTTCATTAAATACAGGTAGTTTCTTTATTAAATGTAAAACAATTGTTTGTGATCTATTGGTTTAATTTCCTACAATAAGTATAAACAAATAATAAATTAACAGCAATAAATATATTAAGTTGTTCAATCAACATTTTATTCATTTGAGATGCAATTATTTTCCTACAAACAAAAAGGAATATCTAAAACGTTGATGTTTGCATTAAAAAAGTATTCATAATCATTTTTATAAAAAATTACACATATGTAGGGGCCAATTATATCATTGCAATCGATTCGGAACATGTTTTGAATCGATTTTGATAGGGTTTCCCTTTGATTAAGAATGAAAATTATATACTGATCGATCGAAGATCTCACAAAGAATTTGTTGTGAAAAGAAAAATTGTAACTGCCATTAATTTTTCTCTTAAAATGTATTCTTCTATTTTCCGGACGGAAATTCATTTCCCTGAACAGGTGAAACCAATCTTCCACTCATTTGTGTTGCAATTTCACACAATTCTTATGACAGATTTCTGTCAGTAAACATTTTTCGGTGGATTTCAATCAGGAAATTGTTTTCAATGAAAGACATTTTTAATGATAGCTATAAACGACCTGCCAAAAAATTTTAATGTTTGTTTTCAATGATAAAAATCAATGTAAGCTATAACTGACGCCTAAAATAAAATACAGAGACAATTTAAAGAATACTTTGAAATAAGCGCGCAATTAAGGAGTACCCTTTTACTAAATAAATAAGGTGGCACAACAGTCCGTTAGGCACTAGGGCCTAGTGACTTACAACGTGCAACCATTTCTGAGTGGAGTCAATTAAAGAATTTTTAAACGTAAACTATTTAAAACATTACTGGAATTTCATAAAAATCTCGTACAAAAAAAGCTTATATTGCACATTAGCACTGATGAACATTAATTTAAACCTGTTTTTAGCTCAACTGCCGTAATGAAAAGGTAATTTATTTTCAATGTTTTTCAAGAAAATTAAGTGAATCAGACGATTATTTGTATAAATTCCGACAACAATGATTGCAAACCCAAAATACAAAGGGTGTTATATCCATACAAATAACGCTTTTATTTGGTTGGTATTATAACCCTCCATCACTACAGTCCCTCTGATTCTCTACGAGGTTAATTAGTCTTCACTATGTCTATGCAAATATAGATAATTCAAAAAAATCTACCGTACTTAAATATACATTAGATCTTACCACATGATATCTTCAGTGTGACCAGTATAATGTCGTTGTGCTTCTTCATCGCGGTCTAACAAAACAGCTACTGCTGCAACATAGTAAAGCAGCTCCCCAGATGGAAGTACCCAAAGATTGCGACGAGCATCAATTCCTCGGTAACCATGACTGAGGGTAAGATAATAGATATTTAAACAATAATGATTACATGATGAAAATTGTAAGGTTGTTTGAGTACTTACACCCATTGCAATTGGAGCTTTTTATCAGGTGGAGAATTGTCAGCTGGTGCATGATGAATCGGTGGATAAAAGGTTCTTCTCAAACCTCTTATAGTTACTTTAGTAGGTTCTTCTTTGATAATATCTAACATGGAGTATTCACCACTTGGTCGAAGGATTTCACTTTCCGGCGCATATAAAATTCTAGGTCGGCTTTTACTTCTAGGTCGGGCTCCACGAATGGGAACTTTTGGAAGCTCATCGGTTGAAATTGGTGCAGGGACTACAGAGGGTCGTGATCGTGACCTTCGAATTGGGGAACCTGCAATTATAGCCGTTCCAGTCGCTAGATAAAAGGTGTCTACATCCGCAAATTCATTTCGAAGCTGCGAGAAACTTCGTACCTAAAATATATTTTTTTCAGAATGTCTGACTATTATATTTCTTAAAGATAGAACTTACTTCCTGTCCTGTCCCCGTATACATTTTTTTAGCTGCATTAATTTTTAAAACTTGACCCAGGTCTTCTAAAACATCTTCGAAAGGCTGTGAAGTGCGTAAGTTGAGTAGAACACGGCACTAAAAGAAAAATGTTGAAATAGTAAGTTGTGACACGAGTTTAATAAATATATTTGTTTACTTCTATAAGATTAATTACTACAAGAATGAATTACTCATAATATTCTTGGCATGGTCTAAATGTAGAGCAAATATACATTTTTTTAGAATCTAATGTGTTTAAGTTACCTGGTTCTTGTCACGCGACATCCGATTGATGTTAACAAATTATACTCCGAACTTGCCCTAGATTTTTTATTTTGATTTTTAATTATTTGAAGGTAGTAAAGGTGTGTATAAAAATTATATGCATTTACATTTCATGCCATGGGGAATTATCATTTCAAAAAGCTTGCTTTTTTTCTCACGCCATAGAGAAATACTATTGAAAGGGTATTTTGCTAACTCATACAAAACTAAAAATCGGTTTTAAAAGGATAAAAATTGTTTTCTGGTGTGCTGTCCATATTTTGCTTTTGACAAATAAACCTAAAGTGTTTCAGACATGAACTCACCTGAACTGAATGATCCAAACTATTTATGATTCTTATAACTCGTCCGGCACTGCGTTTTATAGAGCCGGATGTTGTTGATAAAGTCCCCAAATCAGCTTCCATGATAGAAGGTTTTCGGCTGATTGGCTTTGATCCCCAGCCCTGATTTCCGGGGGAAGCATACCACATTCCGTTTTTTTTACCGTAGCTAGCAGGCTAAAACAAAAATAATTAAAAAAAAAATATTTTATGAACAGATGTTTATAATAAATATGTTTTATATACGTTTACATGAAATATGGTATTAAAGAATACAACAAAATAATGAAACGAGTAAATGTACTTACGTCCCAGTGTTTTGAAGGTGAAGGAAGAACCTCAAAAGTTGAATCTTCGTCACTTTCAGACATTAAGAACTTGATTTCAATGATTTAAGAACTTAGACATTTAAGACTGAAAAGTGTTGCACAAAGAAATATCTATCACTCTTAAACATTTAAAATTTTATATTTTAACTAACTAGTTGTTTCAAAGTAAATTTAAGTTTATTTATTCTCATTTAAAAACAACAAGAATATCGTTATTTCCTAATGCACGTCAAATATTGAATGTATTGAAGACGGTTACATCACATTAATTTTTTAAGCAAAGCGTCGTTTACTGTTCCGGGTAAAAGTCAACTGACGAGCCTTTTTTCACTTGAACATTTAACCATTTAAAAAAGCTACTTCCACATTGTTTTGTTATAGTCAACACGCGCCAACCACCCAGTCGTAATGTAAGAAACAATATAGTGAATTATGACTTCTTCGACAATATGGGCATTGGGCAAAGGGTCGGTAAATGTTGGTTGCTTAGTGTTCAAAGAAACCAAAGCACAAGTTTTATAACAGGACGACCGTCTAATAGCCAGCCTAAGACGATTACCATTGTAAGTGCTGACGTAGTTTTTATGTATTTAATGTATGTATGCTGGTGTGAATTTAGCTATACATACGGCACAAGAGTACAGTACAATGTAGAATGTACATAGGGAATAGCCTTGCACATTATATTATTACGGGATTGCGGTGTATTTCTATAAGTTTTATATAATTTGTATAAGCGAATATTCAAGGGAATTTAGTGCAACACCTTATATTAATGGAAGTTACCTATTATAACATGCATGTATGTAAATAGACCTTTTTTCGTCTGTAGCTTGACCTAATTCAAAATAATCTTTTTGAAAAACCCTACAAAATGTTAGTATTCCGTATGTTAAAGCTTTCAAACAAAAAAGTTGTTAACTTTAAGTTTGAAATATAATATATATTAAACCGTATTTAACATCGCTTACCACTTCCTTTGCCAAACAAGTTTTTTCCCTGGACAGAAAATTAAATATTCAATTTAAGGCCATTCAAATATTTTTTTACAAATTTTGGTGTTAAGTGGGTTTATATCGCATGGATTTGTAAACAAAATAACTTTTTTCTTATAAGAGTACATAAAAACGTCCATACATCTTTAATTTAAGTTTTAAGTGAACAGAATAGCTAAATTCGATTAATTCAATCAAAAGCAGTATGATATGTATGTTTAAAGAAGAACTTGAATAGATTTTGATGAATTGTATGTATTCCTCACTCAGGCAGCACTATCAACAATATATTATTTATAAACAAATATACATTATACGAAACTGTTATTAAGTTTGTTATATTGTATTCCCTGAATTGTATGATTATTTGTATGTGGAAAATGAGTACAGTATTAATTTTTTTTATAAATATTTACAAATGAAGATTTTAAACTGGTACTAATTTAAAAATATGCTTTAAAAATTAACCATAATAAGCACCGTTTTGAAACTATAACTGTTTCGAATTGTGGCTAAGGATAATTTAATTTTTGAGTTGTTTCAGCAATTTGGTTGGGCGGGTCAAAACTTTTGAACCTAATTCGATCCAACGTCCAATAAAAGTAACTTGTGACTTGTCAGTATCCTCCGCTTACTTCTGAGCATGATAAGCAAAAGTTTGATAAGGTTGTAAAAAATGCATTCCACTGGTGACTATCAAACTAAACCTTGTGGAAACCTACCTGTTTGAGCCAATAGAAGACATAAAATTAATGGATAAGCTTTTTTCCGATGTCTAAATAATTGTTTTATTGAAGAAGAATTTGAAAAACAAAGATGATCTTTATTTATTTTATTGGGGATAAATAGAACGTTTTATTATGGAAGGGAGTATGCTTATACTATAGTGTTGTTAATGATGTAGAATAGCTCCCTTTTTAGCACATTACTATACAAAATCTGGACCTCGTTTTCGTTTATCCTATCGTAGTGAATAGTTTTAAATGAAGCCTTACTTGTAACAGTTTCTTATCTATGTACTTTTCAAAGTAAAAAACATTTGAATTACACATTTTCATATTCCTATAGCATGTGTATATGGCAGTTAACTATTAATCGTTATGAATCAAAACCCCTAAATATTATGAATATGTATAAGAACATTATAGAGTACATTATATATATGCATGGTAATTATTTCCCATTTTCGTAATTATCGCTTTGCATAAAATATAAAAACATCATAACTCACTTTATTCTCAGTACTAACCACATCATTTAAGTACAATACAAATTCTGAATAAAAAAGGAATAAAAAAATTAGGCCAAATAATATAGAACAATGTGTTTAAATAGGTACTTGGAATAAATTTTGTGTGAAGGTTAAATATTTACTGGTTGAAAACGTTCCTACCAATAAAAATAATTTTTTTAAGTTTAAGTGTCACGAAAACAAGTCAAACATAATGTATGGTCTATCATGATCATGATATTATAACATTTCATTTGGAGGACATAAATTCAATATTAAAATGGACAAAATGGATAAGTTACGTATGTATGTCAAATATTGTCAGAAACTTTTTTAAATATAGTTGTTTCGAATATATAACGCATTCAAACTAAAGGTTCATCCATCATTTAATATAAGTTATATCTTTAGTAAAATATAACGTAAACATAAAATCAAGAAAAGTTCAAAACAAAAAGTTGATGAGTATTAAAATAAAATACAAAATATAATAATCACGAAGATTCAGCGTTATTCTATAAAAAGAATATAAATACATATAATACATATAAAAAATGAGTCCAATTTACTGAAAATGTTTTTACTGAAAATGTTACACATGTATGTACATATATGTTTTTAAAATAAATAATTTTTAACTCGGATTATCATTCAAATTTAAAAAACTTTGCAAACAAAATAATTTAACGCACTTTTTGTTGTATTTTCTGTCTTTTTCTTACTTTAAGTTCGTTCCCCAACTTTAAGTGTTCAGATGTTCAGTTTAGTTATTTAAAATAATTCAAAATAATCTAAACACTAAGGGATTAGATTCATTGGGTGAAAAACAACACAAACAATTCCTTGATCTATAACCAATTATAAAGTACGTATGTACATCCATATGTATGTCTAATATAATTTAATGACTAAACAACCAAATTAGTTTCGTTTTCAATAGTATTTATTGATATGAATATTAATTCATAGAAATACTAATAAAATGGTGGTTTAAAATACTTCCCCGATCCCTAATTGTAAGTACTGTATTGCTTTGTTACAAAAATGTTTTGCTTCTGAATTAATTGCTTTCAGTATTCAATATATGAATTATTTTAATTCCTTTACTTTAAGTTAAAAAAAGGGGTTCTACCACATACAATTTTTATTACCTGCAGGTAATGCTTTTAGATAAGCTCAAAATCGTAATATTTCTTATTTTACAATACATTTTTGGTAACTTTAAACGCTTACTATTTTTAAGTGCATCTTGTGATTTATCAAGTCGTAGGCTTTGTATTAGAATGATGAGAATTGATTTTCATCAGATTGTACAGATTTATTTTTCGACTGTAGACAATGTATATTATGTACCTACCAAAGTTGCTTTTAAATGGTGTTGAACCACTTTTTTTAGGAATTTCGTTGGGTGGAGATAGTAAAAAGCGGAATTTCCTTAAAGTAATGCTCTTAAACACAATGTCATTAACTTAACTTAACTGCGTTTAGGAAAAATGGATACAATTGTTTTTATTCATTAAAGCAAAACATTATGTCATACAACATACAGACCATAAGGTTTTAGTTAAATAAATTCAATGACAGGAAAGAAAATTGGAGCATTTTTAAGTCTTGTTAACTTCCTAAATGAAGTTATTGTAATAGGTCCGATTTGTCAAATTGAAAATTTTGACATTTCTTGACGTTTCAAGGTCCCTAGCGTCGAAATAAAAGATTTTTATAAAGATGTCTGTGCGTGCGTGTGTACGTACGTTTGTACGTTCGCTACGTTTTTTCGTCGTCCATAGCTCAAGAACCAGAAGAGGTATCGATTTAAAATAAATTTTGTTATACAGATAATAAGGCAGAAAGATGCAGAAAGGACCAGTGTTGCCGGAAAGAAAAATTATAAGGTAGTACCGAAGCCAAAAAAGAGGAGTATTTTGAAAAAAATAGGAGTACAGAATTTGTTTCCCCTTCAAAAATAAGCAAAGCCAAAAATGTTGTTTTTAACTTTATTTAAAAAAAAATATTCAGTTCATAAAAAAAAAACAAAACATATGTAAATAAATAAAAAATTAATTCTAATAACAAAATTAAGTACATAAATATCATTTCATAGATAGCATAGTAATATTATATTATTTTTTAAATATTTGTTATTGCAATCTTATATTCTATTAAATAGGACTGGCTTTGCAAAAAAGCAAGGTATTTTGATTTATATTATTTTTTATACGACTTCAGGAGTGATTTAGAAGGATTCCATTTACTACAATCTACTCCATTCAATAACTCCTTGCAACTCATAATTGCATTCAAAGTATTTACTTCCAATCTATTCGGTTTTTTTATCTTTTATAAGAAAGAGTTGGGAAAAAACTCTTTCTGCTGCTGCGCTCCTGTGCTGTGTGTGTGTAAAATTCGGATCAGATAGAAACTCGTCACGTAAAAACTCAGATTTAACAAAATTTTGTAAAATAGTTTTGAAGATAGTTTTTATGTACGGCAAAAATTTGTGAATTCGGTCGGACTGAGATTGAAATTCTAAGTTAAGTTGTTTAGTTAACTGAAGAACATAAGCTAGAAATAATAAACACAATTTTGTTGTATCATTTAGCTCTTCTTGAATTTTGTGAACAAGATCTACATAGGTTACTGTCAGAAGATTCAAAAGAATTCTCCAAAAAATAATGCAAAATTGCAGGCCACTGTTCTAGTGTTCTGGCCACAACCTGTTCAAGAGCTAGCCACCTAGTAAAAGACGTTTTTAAAATCTTATGTTTTTCGACGTTGAAATATTCTTGAAACTCCTTAAACTCGATTTGTTTCTTTGTGCTATGCGAAAAGTAAACATAGATGTTTCTTAAGAGAACCTCGATATTCTGTGGAATTTTTTTAGCTGCGGCTGATGAACAGAGATGTATTGAATGGCACATACAACCCAAAGTAAACATATTTGGATTTTGCTTTAAAAAAGAGATCGAACTCCACTTTTCTTGCCAACCATCACAGCAGCATTGTCCGAGGCAAAACCAACACAATTTTTAAACGGTATTGAAAGATCATTGAAGCACTTAAATATTACGTTAAAAATAGATTTAACATCAAACTCAAATAGTTCAATCAAGGAAAGAAATCGATCTCTTACTTTACCATAACTGAAATCAAAATACCTTACCACGACACATAAGCACTTTGAGGAACTGACATCCGTTGTCTCATCAATTATCACAGAAAATTTTTGTTTTTTTAATACATCCACTATATCACGATTCGCCTCTTCCAACAAACTTGGCGTTATTGTTTCTTTGAGTTTTGTTCTTCCAAGTTGTATATCTTTAATGGTTTCACCATCAATACTTTTTATTAATGCAAAATGTATTGCAAAATAAACATTATTATTTTAAGTTCTGATGTTTTAACCTTTTCATTTTTTTTTAGTTGGTTCTAAATTTACTATATTTATTTTTGGTTGTTGTTTAAGCGATTTGAACATTTGTTGGTGGTTTTTTGATTTTTCATGTCTTTCTTTATGCGCTTTGTTGTTTGTAAGTTTCATATTACAATACGAACAAAATGGCTTTTTGTCAATTTCCTTAAGAAAAGCAAAATCACCCAACAATCCTTGACAAAACATTTGGGTGCGATTTTTGCTCTTTTTCGAAGATGTGGTAGGTGTATTAACTTTATCAGCATCAGATAACTCAACGTCGCGTCGTCGGTTCTTTCGGCAGGGGATTCAGGTGATTCTTCCACCAAATTTGCAGGAACAGCAGGCTCATTTGGCTTTGTACCAGCAACAGAAGACACATTGGCAACAACTTCAGCAACTTTTTTCGCATTTACCTCCTCCACGGAGTCCAATTTCAGTAAATATCTATACAAAATAAGTTTATTTTGAATTATTTTAATAGGAATTACAATTTTTAAAGCATTACAAACCTTTTCATTTTATTTAACTATTGCATAAAAAATCACGGACAAATATTTGAACAGCAAGATCTCAGGTCAATTTGAAAATAAATATCGAACTCACAGATGCAAATAGCATGAATCCAATGAAAAACAAGACTAAACAAAAAAGAGGGAAATCCCCTTTTAACGACAGTTTGCAATATAAAAGTGCTTCCAGATTTGCACTAAATTTGAAATCAATGAGATTTATTAAGGTCGACATTACACTTTAAAAAAATAGGAGTACGAATGTGAAAGGAGGAGTACGGGAGTACGGAGGTGTTGAAAGTAGTACAATACTCCTATGGGAGCACTTTCGGCAACACTGGAAAGGACTCTCAAGAAAATTGCGTGAGTGGTTTTTTTTTACCATAGCAGTTTGAAAAAAAGGTGCAAATTTTTGTTAACCCTAAATATCTTACAAACAAAAAACGCTAGAGACTTGAATTAAGTTTTATATAATATATTGTAACGTGATATCAAAGAAATATATTTAAAAAAAACTCCATTTACCGGATTTTTTTATAAATCAAAAAAACTGAAAAAAAAATTGCCACCTCCAAAATTTTACGACTAAAATATGATTTCATCTCCAAAACAATTTTGTGCAACGAAAAATAATGTTTTTGACATCTGATAAAGTTTTGAGAAAAATCGAATTGAGTTTTTTTTATAAAAAATAAAAATCTAAAAAAACGTTACTCAAAGTTGGTAAAAATTGAATATCGATTCAAATATCTTTTCAAAAACTTGAAAAGTGTTGTCAACATTCTGAAAAATGTTGAGAAAAATCGAATTGACAGTTTTTTTTACAAAAAATAAAAACCTAAGAAAAAAATTAATAAAAGTTGGTAAAAATTGATTTTAGACTCAAATATCTTTTCAAAAATTTGAGATAATAGCTTCTAACTGATTTTACTTATAAAAAATACTGTTTTCAACATTAGGACAAATTTTGAGAAAAATCGAACTGACAGTTTTTTTTTCAAAAACTAAAACTCTAAAAAAATAACAATACTAAAACTTGGTAAAAATTTACTTTTCACTCAAATAGCTTTTCAAAAATTTAAAATATTGGCTTCAAACTTATTTTTTTTACAAGAAATAGTGTTGTCAACATTCTGAAAAATGTTGAGAAAAATCGAATAGACAGTTTTTTTACAAAAAATAAAAACCTAAGAAAAAAATTAATAAAAGTTGGTAAAAATTGATTTTCGACTCAAATATCTTTTCAAAAATTTGAGATAATAGCTTCTAACTGATTTTACTTATAAAAAATACTGTTTTCAACATTAGGACAAATTTTGAGAAAAATCGAACTGACAGTTTTTTACAAAAACTAAAACTCTAAAAAAAAAAACAATACTAAAACTTGGTAAAACTTTACTTTTCACTCAAATAGCTTTTCAAAAATTAAAAATATTGGCTTTCAACTTATTCTATTTTACAGAAAATATTGTTTTCGATATTCAGTAATTTTTATGTAAAAATCCAACAGTAAAATCTACAAAAAATAGTACGCAAATTTGGTAAAAATTAATACGAGTACATATAGCCAAACTTTTAAGCAAGACAAATCGACAGACGGGATGGGAAGTAATCAGTGTGGGTCGCATCCCAGCCTCTTTTTTATTTTTATTATAGAAGTTATAAGTTCAAAAGACACAACCAACTTTTAATGTGTAACTGGGCGCAGTTTACAAGAAGGCCAGTGTAAAATTAAAACACATAATATCCCAGATCTTATTGGTAAAGTTGGTTTTGTTTTCGCAGTTACCATCTCGATTTATAAAGGTTTTGAGTGCATTTATGCCAAAATGAGTATATTTAACTATGATTGTTCAATTATTATATCAATTTGAATCTAGTCGAATAGATATTACGTATTGAAATGTATTTCAATCTTTTATTTTACTTTTAAGAGAATGTACACGCAAACGATGGACTCAATACAAAATTTAAAAGAAAAATTAAAGTATACTCTACTCGCCCACTCTTCTTCAATATATATACATACATGAATCTATAACACATTGTAACCAAAACACGTAACAATTTCGTCCAAGGAAAATATTTAAATTATATTGATTTTCTTATTTCTTTAATAAATGAACAACAGCAACAAAATATGTAGATATGTATGTATGTACATATGTACATATATCCCTTTGGTTGAACGGGTCAGTAGAAAGTAGTGTCAAACTCTAAACTTTGTTATTGATTTTAAACTCAACATTTGTATTACAACGAACAAATTTTAGATATTATAATTTTTTTTTAATTTACTTACTTTATAGGTTTTGAACGATGAAACAACATAGCTAGCTCCATCCTCCAGCTCATCCAGGCTATATTTACGATCTCCATCCATTGAAAATATATAACGTGCTCCACGTGGTAAATCCATTTTTGGAGAAATCTTATCAAGAAGGCTATCCATTGAAGTAATGTCACGTCCCGGACGGTATCGCAACTCTACCCCCGGAAAAAACGGATCCCCATTCCGATAGAAAACAACTCGCCTTGCCTTCCAATAAGACAAATTTGAATAACGACTTACTGCACTCATAACACTATTTAACTGATTGGACGATGATAATTCTGGCCGAGATTTAGAACGTATCAATGGCACAACTGGTGGCTGTGATGAAATTTCACTCATGTTGTCCATCGCACTTGGACTTCCTACACGGTTATGATGTCCGTTACGATTCCAATAATCCGTTGGTTGTGTGTTTTTTCCATTAATACCACTAATACCAACACCCGCTTCAATGCCACTACCAACACTAGTAGCCCTACCACCCAAAGTAGGTGTAGCACCGTTATTTCTGCGCTGTAGTTCCCCCCCAACAAATACTCCTTGCTCTTCATCCTCATCACTGTTCAATTGATGGTCATTGTTTGTATTCGAAATTTCCAAGGAATTTTCTGACATATAAGGCACCATTTGTTCTTGTTTTGAACTATGATCAATTTTTTCTTCAGAGTTTTTAACTGGTGATGAGTTCGATGAATTTAAATCAACCTTCGGTGATCCTACTTCTAACTGTTCGGTATTGTTTGACATGACCAGAAACTTTTTATCTTAACAACACTCGATGACCTATTTTTTTATTGTTTTCATTTGAATAACTAGCACAGCGCAACTTCATTTAAAACTAAATATAATACATTTATTTAAGAATTTTGCTACGCCAGTAAGAAAACTAAAGTTTATTCAGAAGCACACATTTTTAACAATTCTTACGTTTTCTAAAGCCTTACTTCACCGGTTGGGCACTGTGCAAATTCTGTTTTGCCCGTTCGCATTCGATGACCTGAGAACTCATTAGCTATAGGTAGCCGGACCTTATAGCAACAGCAAAACTTCTATAGTTCATTCAAATAAGGGAGTTATAGTATTAACACAAACAAATCCAAGCAAAAGGGTAAGAGGCTGAAGTGCTAATAGCCTCATATATACACTAAACTTTTATAGTACAGTGTAGGTCATACAATTAAGCCACAAAAGGATAGGACTTTTATCAAATTAAAATATCGAAGAAAATTGTTTGTAGAAATTCAGACATGTTAATCACCATCGCTTTTTTATCTTTTATATTTGTTAATCAACAGTAATAGTTTGTGATAATTCTTGCTTCTCGCAAACGTCTCTTTTTAAATAATAAAGCAAAGTATTCATTAAAATATTTATTTAAAAGTGTAATAGACAAAATTTTATGTAATACAATTTTTTTTTTTTGGAAATTGTGAAACAAATAATTTTTTTTTTCATTATAAAGTAGCTCGGTTGGTCGCTGTCGGTTCGATAGTGTTAATTGAAAATGTTATTGGATTTAATTTGATAATAAGAATTTAGTGTTTTTTTCGTAATTGATCGCGTCAGTATTTACTTTAAATGCAGTCAAAAAGTAGATACCTACAAATAATAAGTTAAATGAGTAAGAAATTTTGTTTTGATTGTTGGCAGAAATCTGTTTAGATTAATAGTTATATTGATGCTTATTAATTCAGATGTTTTCGACCCATTGGTGTTAAACATCATGTTATTTAATTTAAAACTGTAGGTTAAATTATTAATGTCTTTTTATTTTGTCCAGTTGAAAGAAAGTTTCCTTGAATTGTGGGTTACAACCAATTGCGTTGGTTATTTTTCAAGCTATAAGCTGTTTGAAAATCTTTCATGATAGGAAACATCGATTTAAGGTATATCCTTCGGTCTCCCATTTTTTAAAACACATAATTCAATGCTCTTTGTATCTTCTCAAATCTATTTTAATATTTAAGTGTATTTTAAACAAAGTAATTTTTATTACAAGGCATTTGTTTATAAGTGGAATCAACAAATATATAAACTTAAGGGTCTTCAAATAATATTTATATTGATCCTCGTTTGAAGAAGTCAAAGGGTTTGGAAATTATAGAGGAGCAATCATCAAGTCCTTTTGTAAAACAATTGCACACAAAATACATTGCAGGTCGGGCCATCAGTAATGTTATTTGGATGTTGCACCCCATATGGGATTGGTCATATAAAAAATATTAATACAACTATTACTGGTGATATCTATAAAGAGACAATTTAATCAATCATAAGATGTACCGTAAGCATGGATATATCAATAAGATAACGATCCAAAGCCCAAAGTGCCATCCGCCTGAGCAAAGTCCTGATTTAAACCGCTTAGACAACTTACACTCTCCTCTAATTTTTTAATTGTAGGTGGTCCTTAAATCAAAATGATAATTAAGTTCAAATCATATTTGTCTAATCAATAATTTTTAACTTAAGAAGACAACTCCAATTTCAGTGGCTTAATTATACGGCCACAACTGTAGGTCCTATACACTTATCTTTATAGTAAAACGTTCCATTGTAGGTAATTCATGAAAGGGAAATTGTTTCATGCACTGGCCATATTTTGACCACTGTTGCACTATTACATCTGTTATAGTTATTTATTATATTTCTTATTATGTTACAATGATATTTTTATTTTTTACTTTGTTTTTGAAAAAGGAAAGTAAAAGGGGTTATATATATTTCTCTTAAAAAAAACCCATTTATTAGCTGTTATTTCAGGCTTTCGTGACCTATTAAATAGTTGTAGTGGGAAGAGCTAGAAAGTGAACCAAAGAAAAGGATTCAATTAAAACAATAAGAACAGACTGAGATTTTTTATTATGTATAAATGTAAATTTAATAATTGTTTCTATATATAATGCAAACAGCTAATTTATACAGCTATGTATGTAGGTATGAACATTTTATTCACTCTAGAAAAGAAGGTTTTAAACAAAACATTGATTACTTGGAAATTTCCAAATGAAAATAATATAGATTTAAAAGCAAGAAAAAGATTATGTTAAGATATGTGTTATGAATTGAATGTGATGATAAGAGTTCCTAAAAATATTTTATTTTGTGTATATATTTTGTAACCATATGAAAGCTAAATTATAAATCAATATTGAGACCAAACTTTTCACATACATATGTACGTACTTTTATACAAATCAGAAGTTGAAAGGCAACGATTTCCGTACCTTAGTCTGCAAATCAGCTATATCTATGATAGCTCTCCATACAGAAGACACGAAAATCGTTGCACGTAATTTGTATTTATAAAAAAATCGTTTTGAAATCTACATATTTATTGTATAGTATGTATCGAAAAAAAAATTGATGTATTGCTAAAAGAACACCAACAAAAAAGAAATCAGCAACTCGGGATGTTCCATTGGTTAGTAAGTTGAGGTTAATTTTTTATTTAGCCGTGATGGTTCTAACCTTTAAATACTAACATGCTTAGTTTCGATCACGATTACATGATAAACCGGCTCGGAATGTCGATACATGTTGGCTATTCTTTCTTATCATAATTTGCATACAGTGTAATTGTTGGCACAACACAATTCGAACTAGGAAAGTAATATATTTAAAAATTAAATTAAAACAAAATACGTAATTGCTCCTGAAAACTGACTTCAACTACTTATATTTTTCAACACCAAGTAATTCTTGTTATATTCAAAAAAGTTCTAAACCGCTTCATTTCTGCACAGAAACACTTTTTTGATATCGCTCTTTCGAAGAAACATACAGGATCTAAATAAGAACTATAACTTACCAGATCAACACGTTAGAAAATCAAACATTTGTATACCATTAGAAATATTTCCTGGTTTTCAAAAAGTTATGCCGTTTTTTATGTCTTAAAGAGGCATCTACTTCATTGAGGTTTTTTGGAAAACAAATAACATATAATTACAAAATAAAATATATATATTATATATCGTTTAGGGATAAATTAATTATTATTTATTCAATATGTACAATGTACATACTTTTAACTTTTGTAAAATGTTGAACTTCGCATACTCAATATTTATACTTTTGTAAAGACAGCTGCTTTATCGTTTGATAATTTTATTGGCTTCAAAAGATATCCATGTTTTCTTCTGTATATCAAGTAAAATTGAAATTCTAAAAAGCTGTTTATGGTATAATTTATTTAGCCTTTAATTAATAAAATACATGTTTGCATATATTATCAGTTAGATATCCATATGTATCTACATATTTATATTAAAAATAATTCCTTCCAGTTTTTTTGTATATGTACATTAGGTAATTCTATAGAGCCTATTCTTAAAATAAAAGTTGTCTAGTTATAACAAAACCAACATATTTCATTTTTCTGTTTATCTATTATATAGAAAAATCAGCTTGTTTCAGAAATGGTGATGTGACCAGGCAACTCCTCACTAGATGACTAGATGTTTTTTGTTTGCTTTAAACTCATAACCCTGCAAGTAGAATAAGTTTCAAAAATAATTTTATAGAAATAAGAAATCGTAATTTTGTAACTAAAATTATCATGTTTCTGTGAAAAGATATAAGCATTTAAGCATTATTTTATTACTAACGAATGCATCTTAAAAAAGATAACATATAATAATTAAAAACAATTTTTAAAGCAATATCTTTTCCTAACCAAGTGCCTTAATTGTGTTTAGATTTTAAGTACAAAACAACAAATACATATAATAAATTTGTTTACAACTTTATTTGACTGTGTCAACCAAAACAGAGCACAGTGTCGACGCATAATATGAATTTATTTGACATTTTACGCACAAAAAAAACTTTATTGCTGAATATTATGGGCATAAATACTATTGCAAAACGGTTATAATTCGAAATTTTCTTCATAAAAATAATAACCATGATGGGAATTAATATCTGTAGCAAATTATTGTGCAGATGTTTTGTAGACTTGGCATTTTTTAACTTTAGCAAATTGCTAAGAGATCGGTTAAAATTAGGAAAAGCATTTTTTAAGCTTAATAAATTGCTCAATAGCAACTGCAATTTACTAAATCGTTTTAAATCTTGCTCAAATAACTAAGCGATATATATAAATTTGAATGAAAATAATTCTTTAAAAATACCTTCTTGGCCAAATTTAAGTTCCTCATAATGTGGTTGATTCGGACTTCCAATTGCTTGAACAGCTGTTACAAAGCGACTTTTCGAACTTTCAGAAGCTGGAGATATTGAACCACTTTCAGTTTTCGAGTTTGTCTTCACTTTGGACATGGAAGGTGGTGATGTAGGAAGTGATTGAGTAGTAGCTATCTGCAGAAAAATTAAGAAATCGATAAATATCCAGGACGAAACGATAAAATAAATAAATACAAATTTTTACTAAGATAAGACTATTTAAAATCAATACATTTTTGTAAATTAAACTAATGTTTACAATGTAATGCGGTTCAAACCAAAAAATTACCAACAAATTCAACTGGCTGGCCTTGTGCTTATCATTATAAAGTTTTTAAGTGTGGATATAACTTTAAAAATAGATGTATAAATATTGCAACATCATCCCTTATGAGAAACAGAATAACGAAAATGTGGATTATCTACTTACGTACATAGCTAGTTATAACTTTTAAATGAATTTGTATACAATGTCTGCACAGCCTACCAAAATATTTGTATATTCCTTTATTTTTTTTTTGAATAAAAATAACAAACAAAGTGTGTATTATACACATACATACATATTTCTTTAAGGCCTTTGCCATTCAAGACTACATGAATATATTAGTATTAATACCTTATTAAAATAGACTACTACTGACCTGGACCTGTTCGACCCCTCTAAGATAACTCGGGTTTTCAAACGCAACTGCATTAGCTGTTTGTTTACCATTTCTTCTGCGATTGTAGAAAAATAGTCCCAATGCAGCAAGAAGAATAGCTAAAATTCCAGCTATGATTCCACTAATGGTGCCTGCAGTACTAGCATGTGATGCAGAAGTAGATTCTCTGTCACCGATTGTAAAACGAATTGGTACGGTAAGGATACTAGCACCTTAAATGCAAATATTAAGTAAATTTAAAATGTTCGTATAAATTTGTATTTTCTTACCAAATGAATTTCCAGCTTTAACTACTAGCTCATATAAAATTTCTGGTTTCAGACCATCGATTTTAGCGCTTGTCTTTGTAACGTCAATTCGTTTCACTTCAGTTGAGTTTATTGCTTGTTCCACAGTCTCACTAACAGCAGCTTCATGATAAAATATTCGGTAGCCATCCACAGAGTCAGGGTTCTTAGACGGAGGGTCCCAACTTTAAATCAAATAATTATTAACTGTGTAAAAATAAATAATAAATTAATATTATACGAACCTAATTTTAACTTCGTTATCCGAAATCACTTTCACTTCTAGATTTTGAGGCGGCCCTGGTAGTTTGTCTCTATTGGACTCAAAACAACCAACTATGGTCCTTGTGTGTTGAAGACTACATATTTCAGTATTGAGAACTGACTCTCCTCTGCACCAATTAAGACATTTCCGTGGAACATTGCTGTCTGCACAGCATTTTCGGTGGTCGGACCCGTCAGCAGCACATTTCATTAACTTATTAAAGTCAACAATACATTCCGGTTTGTTTATCACTGCATCAATATCAATATAAAAACCACACGCAATCATGCAAGGTGAAGAAACATTTTGATTGGAACAACATTCAGATATGTTGTTTATTGAAGGGGTAGTCCTGATTCTTACTGAAACGGGGCTTGTTGCTGATCCTAGAGCATTTTCTGCATGGCAAAAATAGTCACCCACGTCAGATAGTTGTAAGTTTAAGATGCGAAGATTCATTGTACTTTGAGAAGGGTTTGAAGTGTTGTTTTGAACAGTTATGTCATATTTTCCTCCTTGAGTGATAGGGCTTTCACCATATTTATCTCGCCAAAACATAATTTTCGGATGAGGAATTGATTTTATCGCACACTTTAAGTCAACGGTATCCCCAATATTAGCAACTGTAATACCGGAAGCTTGAAGTCTGGGTGGATCTATTGAAAAATAAAAAAATATTTTCGAATTAAAGGAAATAAATGAAACTGTATTAATTTTATTTTGTATGGTGCAATTAAGCACACTTAACGATATTCATTACAAAAAATAGTTGTATAAAATATTTAAAACTAAAAACCATTTCTACTATATTTGGAAGAAATTTAAACTCACAGCTTATGTTTATTTTTCTAGTCGCCTGCATTGGCATTCCAAAACCATTGTCTGCATAGCAAGATACATGCTCCATATCCATTGTTACGTTATGAATAACAGTAACCATATTTCTTGATTTGTCTTGCCGTACTAAGTGCCCACCGACGTACAATGAAATAGTTGGGGCTGGATTTCCAAGTGCTAAACACAGAACTGTCATGGATCCCCCTTCAGCAACAATATCTGAAGGTTGAACAGTGGGCGGCTTAAAACGATGAATTTATTAATTTTTATAAAAGTTTTAAATTCCACAAATCTTTTCTTACATTCACATATGGTGGCAAGGCTGGATCAGTCCAAGCCACTAGTGTCTCTGAAGCTAGCGATACTCCTTTGGCGCTTATTGCTTCCACATACACAATGTGTTGAGAGTTAGGCCTCAAACTGTCCAGACGTATCCATAAATTCCTGGTGTTTTTAATCGAAAATTCGCTTGACGAGGTTGCTTTATGATGTACCCTTTAATTTTAGAAAAGAAAATGTATTCAATATTCTCTTGCACACATTAACTGTATCTTATTGCATATTTATAAGAGTAAATATTAGAACCAAAATTAAGATTTGCATGTTAAAATAAATAATTTTGTGTGAAGTTGTGCAGTTTAATATTCTATTTTGTAATTTACTGTCAAATTACAAATTTGTTCGTGCATATTACTATAGTGCACATAAACGGGGATATTATGCACTCCTTACATTTTTGCGTCTTCTTGCAAAACTACATTCACTCAACTTCACAAAAAGTACTCATTGAAAAGTTATAAAATTCTGAAAGCTTTCATTTACAAACACTTTAATACTAGTCTCAGGTATGATCAGATCAATCCTTAAGCAAAGAAAGTAATCTCTACTACAATCATATTCACGATCAGAAGGATTTTCTATCATCTAACGAAACTATGTACATATATGTACCTAGGTATGTATATAAGTAGATAAATATTTTGTAAATTATATTAAGTAAACAAATACAGTTTGAGATATCACAACGTTCTTCTAAGTTCTAACATAGAATTTTTGATTTTTTCCACAAATTAAAAAGTTGCTGACTTTTTTTGTAATGACATAACACCTTTTTCCTGCACTCTGTTACACAAAATAAGTTGTCAATAATGACTTGGTATTGAGCCTTTACCTATATGCAATTGGTTCATGGGGGTGTGAAAATTCCGGCGGTTGCCAAGATATTGTAACCCAGTCCGCACCGTGTGCAGACACTTGCAAGGAGTGTGGTGGCGAAGGAACTCCATATGAAGATTTCGAGTTATCTGTAAAT
Source organism: Eupeodes corollae (assembly GCF_945859685.1). Lineage (NCBI taxonomy): Eukaryota > Metazoa > Arthropoda > Insecta > Diptera > Syrphidae > Eupeodes > Eupeodes corollae. Next base: position 311,149,394 of record NC_079147.1, on the reverse strand, counting down.
TGAAAACGTATGTATGTGTTTCAACTACAAACAAAATTAAAATCACTCACTTAAAGCATCCAAACTAGTAGAAGTGTTAACAACCAGCATTGAAGATGGAAGTGAAGTGCCATGTTCTCCGCTGACAGTTACAAGTACCCTGTACAGGGATGATGCCTTAAGTGATGAAAGTTCTATTGAAGTCGCATTAGTATGAATTTCCTTTGGAAGTAAAATATACTTAAGACGTTGCATTAAATATAAAATAAACAAAGATTCTTACATTTTCCAGCTTAAATACCGTCTCGTACATTGTCATGTTGCTAACTTTTCCATATTGAACAATGTATTCATATTGCATGGTTACATTTTGTGAGGTGTCGCTAGGCGGAGACCATTCCAAGGATATAGTGCTGTTTGAAACATCTGTTACATGCATGTCCTCAACGGGACCAGGTATATTTCCAGTACCTGGAATTTAGGTTGCAAAAGTAGGCAGGAATATTGTACATTATACACGATTAATTTATTAGCAGTAATTTACCTTCTTCAAAGCATTGTAAAATATTCCCTGCGTATGACAAACATTCTGATGACGCAAGGTGCGGAGAAACTGATGGTAAAACTCCACGACATAGAGGAGCACACAAAGGAGATACACCTCTTCGATTGCAGCAAGGTGCGTGGTCTCGACCGCCCACTGCACATTTAACTATTATTGCTGAAATAAAAGCAATGTTATTTCGAAGTTCAGGAGGTAAATATTACCTACATTTTGTATATTTAATACTCACCCATTTGAGCTTGACAAGTTGATCCCAAAGTTTGCATATCGCTTAACTTCATATCGTAAGAACAAAGTGGAAGACACTTTGGAAGAAGCTGTGCAGTTTCGCAGCATTTGCTAATATTATACAAAGGAGGTGTCTGATCAATGTTTTCCTAGTTTTGAAATTTTAGACTTAATGACGAAATTTGATGAACAAAATAACATCTGCTTTTTACCAGAAATTTTGTCCGAAACACTAATCGTGATGAAGGCATACCTTGTCCATGAGCATTCACAGCTGTAACATAACATTCATAATATGTTCCAGGTTCCAAGTTTTCTAATATTAAGGGAGGACGTTCCTAACAAAATAATGATTCAAATACATAATATATATATTTGTATACTTTTTGAACAGACTGTCTTTAAAAGATATATTCACTTTTTGGATCATTGCGTATTCGTTTTCTGAACCTAGTTGTCTGAAAAATAATGAGAACTGGGAGACTGTTTCAGTCCGTATTTTTGGAGCATTCCAGTCCAAAATGGCAAAAGATGAAGAAATCTCTATTGACCTTAGCCTCCTTGGATATCCCGGCAACACTCCATATCCATGGAGAAGACAGCTACTAAGGTCTGGCATGTATCGTAAGCACCTTAAATTATAGTTGAAACATATTTTTTTGTGCAATGAAATGAAACTGGAAAAAACTTACTTGAATAAACTAAAATTTAGGGCTGAAACTTTTCCAGAACAAAGAGGCAAGCATATTGAAGGTACCCCTCTTGTTTGGCAACACGAGGAGTGATCAATACCATTTGCTAAACAGTTGAATGTTACGTTTGACCATGGAGCACACACCATAAAATCTGGTAAGCTTGCTAAACTAGCTTTTTTTGGGTCGCACATTTTATCCAGGCACATTCTGTGGTACATACCATTTTTTTCACAACAACCTCTTATATTGGGAAGTTTTGGTATCACAGCTGTTGAGTTGTTTAGTTTAAATGCAGAATCTTCTGCACTAAAAGTCAGAGCACGTACTCGCTGGCTGGGTAGACTCTCACCATGCTGATTATGAGCAGTCACTGTTACTGTATACATTGTCAATGGTTTGAGTTCAGATACAACATACGTTTCCAAGTCACTGGACACTTTAATATTTACTCCCGGATCTGACACAGTTGTTGGAAGGATGTCAGGATCAAAGCTATGTAAAGCGGATATATTTATAGAATAGTGAGTAACAGTTTCTGGTAGTTTTTCAGGTGGTGACCAGCCAATTTTGAGTGAGGTATCAGTAATTGTTTCTACAAAAACATCAATCGGAGAGCTTGGAAGTTTCTGCACGCCTTCCAAAATACACTGAAGCCCAGGAAGAGTATGTTGTATGCATGAGACCCTCGTTTTAAGAAGATCTGTAAAAGGACTATATTCCCCCCGACACATATCTTGACAAATATCTGGAATTCCTCTTTGTTCACAGCATGGAACATGATTCCTCCCGTCAGCCATACACTTAACAATAATCGGAAAATCCTTTTCACAGACTTCCGGCTCCACGCCAGTGGTTCCATCAATAATATTATGAACATTGCAAAACCCAGTACACTCTTTCGAAACATTTTGAGTTTCGCAGCATTCTGTAAAGTCGTGGGACAACTGTTGTGCGGATGGAGCTGTTGAAACGAAATAATTTAAACTTTTATATAAACGGATTTTTATGAGCAGTGATACACACTTATTTCTGTCGGAGCAACCTGCGTTGAACTTTCACCTTTCACTGATGGTCTAACTAAAAATTTTAAAGGATACTAAAATTAATTTGACTTCACTTAAGATTTTAAGATTAAAGCTTACCAGTAAGACTTTGAAAACTTCGTATTACAGGATCAGAATTAACTTCGCATGTATAAATGTCCGAATCGGATGGTGTCGTATTTTTAATAAGTAAAACCCAAACATCGCCCCCACTTCCAGTCTTAGATCTTGGATCTTCACAAAAAATATAACCCTTTATTTTTATTTATAGAGGATAAATGAAACCTTAAAAATGGAATTATTTTAGAGCACAGAAATACTACTTCAATTGTTACGTTTTAATTCTGGATGTCACTAAAATTCGAGATATACGCTTTTACCAAAAAAAATGAGTTCAAATCAAAGTAAAAAGCGTACAAAGTTTACTGCGCTGGCTACTAATAGAAACAAACAAAACACGAATATTTAAAACATAAAGTTATTTTAAAAATCTATAAAAAACAAAATGCAATGCCAACATTTGCCATCAGATTTAGTTCGCGCTTTTTAAGGCCATTCAAAATTAATTTAAAATAAATTTGAAAATACAAAGTATTGCTTTAACCAACAAATTATTTACTATCGTAGAATTTTTATTTTTCAATATTGTTTAAGTATTTAAAAATGTGCTTTTGTATATATATACGTATATATATACATAATATGTACACATTAAATATGTATGCGTTAATAATTTATTTTGCAGAGAAAGTAGGATACAACTTTTCTAATACAAGCTTTTCTGAAAGTTTTGATTTTTCATATTCTTTTCCGAAGCTGACAGGAGTTTTACGCTCTTGGTAGTTTAGGTAAGAGTACGATAACTAAGGCGACAAAGTTTAATGACGGATTTGTATAGAATAGTTAAAAATAAGCATTTTTACTATGGGAGGGGGTCTATCTCCCCCCGTTTATGCGGTAGGGGCAATTTAAATATTATTTAAAATCGAAAAAAAATAGTTTAAAAATATCGGTAATACTTACAATATAAGGTATGATACATTTTTTTAAAGCCAACATTCTGTTCTCTTAGCCAGTTTTTAAAGCAATAAAAAAAATATTTTTATTAAATTACTTTTTTTTTGCTTAAGTGGTCTTATTTTGATAGTTATAAACATAGGATTCGGGGTGGGTACAAGGTGGAGTGGGTGCAAGGTGGGAGGGTGCAAGGTGCCGTGGGTGCTAGCTAGATTTAAGAAAAATTAATTTACCCTAGGTATATCTTAATCCATATTCGATTATAACTATAAAAATAAGACTACGTAAATACTTAAACAAGGAAAAAGTAATTTAATTAAAGTATTTTTATTTTGATAATTTTTAATTTTCTCATGAACTAAAAGAGTTTTCAGTTGTTTAACAAACCCAAATAAGAGCAATAATTCTAAAAAATAAACAGTAGTGAAGTTTTGAAAAATTACACTTTAAACTTTTTTTTTAACTTTTTTTTGCATACATTTTGAGTTTAAAAGATTTTTTTTCAAAAGCTATGCATTGTTTTGACTTGAATTAAAAACGAGCTAATAGACAAAAGTTTTTACTCCAAAAACATGTATACAACTTAGTTGTAAGTACTACCAATATTATTTAATAATTGTTTTCCAATCCATTTAACGTACATATTTTTTTAAATTGCCCCTACCGCCTATACGTGGCTAGATAGACCCCCCCTCCCATAGTAAAAAATGCTTGTTTTTAACTGTTCTATACAAATCTACCATTAAACTTTGTCGCCTAAGTTATCGTACTCTTCACGTATTTTTGTTTTCATTTAAAAAAATAAGTCAGGATTTCTGCACTCAAAAAAAAGCAAGTGCTTCTGTACTAACAATACTATGTTCCGATCTTACTTTCATCGTGCAGAACTCTGATGCGCTTATCCTTGGTAACTCTGTTCATTCCAGCAGACATAATTTCTCTTGATCCTTTTCGCCACAGAACTGTGTTGTTGAGATATGGGTTTGCTACTACGCAGGTAAGTAATGCATCTTTGCCTTCCACAACCAAACTTGGTCCACCAGTACCTAACGAATTATACAATTACTATTGTCTTATAAAACCATATGCATTGTATTCATAAATATATGTTAAAACTATAATACTCTCATGGAGAGGAACGACCGAAGCAACGCCTGTGCAACCGTCAAGATTCTGCTAAAGTTGATAATAGAGGAAATCAAAATCAAGGGCCAACAGCACACTGGTCAAGAGTACTACAGATTTTACACTCAATGCTATATTTTTACTAGGGAATTTCTTAAGCATAAGGTATGTGTCATGATATAATATAAATATTTACCTATGTAGGGCCATAGAGATTTCTTTTCTTCGAATTTGTTTAATTAAACCCACAAATGAATTAAATTTACTTTATAATAAGTACTAGTAAAATTAGGTACTTTTTATGGGAATCGATACATAATATTCAAAAACGACTTGACAAATTTTAAGCCTAAATATTACGATTAGTGACACTAAGCGTCATGGTATTATTTAAATATAACGACATTTTTGTCGGTCACAATAATGTTTTTTTTTTACTAAAAAAGGTAACTGAACAAATTTTGTATTAGTTATATGCATTACTACATGAATTCTTTTCTGTTATTTAAATTAAACAGAAACGTAGAAAATAAAAGGCTATTTAAGAAACCGTACACCTTTTATTCTGAAGTGTTGTAATGGACCCCACAAAATTCGGTGATGAAAGTAAAATAAGTTATGGTGAAAATTGAATCACAAATTTAAACTCGCACTTAAAACAAAATGTAAAAAAATTCTTACCTATTGCTTCACTGGATTTGGTTACCCGTAAGATACAAACTGCTACTGCTAACCCTAAAAATATCCTCAATGGCGTCAAGCTGAAATCTAGAAAAATAGTAATAAATATTTTTTTAATGGTATTTATTTGGAAAAAAAATACTAATGCGCATATGAAATCAATGCATGTTAATTTCATGATAAAGATGAAGGGTGTGCTATTAACAATAGACAACAATACCAGCAAATGACTGACAGGCTTGCGAGGAATTGACAAATCCTTCAAGAGTAATTCTTGTCATGAACAAGTGTTTCTCAAACTAGCCGTTCGGATTCGGCATAAAATTGTAGGTCCCCTCCATTCCCGACAACATTACTCGCACACAGGAATGGTTGAGAGTTGTAAGTCACTAGGCCCTGGTTCACAACGGACTGTTGCGCCACCCCATTTGATTTGATATACTTGGTCTTGCTCTCATTGACCACTAAACCCATCTTCTTCGCTTCCGTCGCAATGCTCAAAACCGCTCTACTGATATCACGCTTTGATGTTCCAATTATGTCAATATCATCTGCGTATCCAAATAATTGGATGGACCTTTGGAAGATTGTGCCTCTTGTGTTGACGGTTGAGTTTTGCACAATTCTTTCCAGAACGATGTTGAAGAAGTCGCATGACAGGACATCGCCTTGCCTAAAACCTTTTTTAACATCAAATGGATCGGTAAGATCTTTTCCGACCTTAATAGAGCAGTGTGTATTCTCCATCGTCATTCTGCATAAACGGATATGTTTAACAGGGATGCCAAAACTAGACATTGCTCTATAGAGCTCTTCCCTTTGGATGCATACACGGCTTTAAAATCGATAAAGAGATGGTGGGTATCGATTTGAAGTTCCTGGGTTTTTTCCTAGATCTGCTGTAGTGTGAATTTTTGGTCGATATTGGGCTTCCCTGGTCTTAATCCACACTGATAAGGACCTATCAGGTTGTTGACGAACGGCTTCAGACGTTCACATACTCGTAATACGGCAGAGAGGATCTTATATGCAATGTTAAGGAGATTGATGCCTCAATAGTTGGCGGAGTTTAGATGGTCTCCTTTCTTATGTATCGGGCACACTATGCTGACATTCCACTCATCGGGCATGCTTTCTTCCGACCATATTTTGCAGATGAGTTGGTGTATGCTGTTGGCCTACGAAGTAATCGCCTGCTGCTTTGTATAGTTCGGCAGATGCCGTCAGCTCCAGCGGCTTTGTTTATCTTAAGTTAAGATATAGCTATCTTCACTTCGTCAAGGTCGGGTAGGCGGAATTGTTGATCTGCGTCGCCGAGGTTGAATGGTTCTATCTCCCTTTCCGGCATTCGTCGTCAAACCAGGGGTTTCGCTGTGGTGGCACCGTGAAACCTAGCACTTCAGAGCCGGCATCTCTGATGGCTGCAAGGCAATGTTGCTACTAGTTTTCAATGCTTAATGCAGGCAGCATACGACTCCTTAAGAGGTTATTAGAGACTCGATCGGAAAAGGAAATGGCAGTCTCTTTCGATTGTAGCAGTCTAACGTCGAATCTTCTCACAGTGCTTCCTTGTTTTGGCTTTTATCGGGATATCCGTAGCTGTACCTTGGCTACAACGAGATACTGGTCCGAGTCAAAATGTTGGCCCTCGGAATGTTCGGATATCCTATATAGTGGAGAAGTGTCGTGCGTGGATCGCAATGTGGTCAATCTGGTTGACGGTTGATTGATCAGGAGATTTCCATGTCCCCTTGTGGATATTGAGATGTGTGAACTGCTCCGAAAATGTCGAAGAAGCCCTATAAGGTGTTGATTCCATAACGAGAATTCGTCCACTGCCGTCTGGATAAAGAGAGATGCCTTAGTGGAAACACCTCTCCCCCTCTCTCTCGTTTGCTGCCCCCAACAACTTTCCAATTGATGTATTAGGCACCCGATGTTCACCACAGGGAGGTGAGAGTAGGAGTTGATAGACAGAGGTTGGTTTTGAGAAAAATCCGTGGACGCTTGTGTCCTCTTGAATGCACATGTCTACTTTGAACATTTAGGCCAAAACCCATTAGTACGATAAGAAGAAAAAGCTTTTGGTTTAAATTAAAATTTAAAATGTATTAATTTCAAACCCCTAACTGTCACTGGCATACTAAACGTATTTGAATTGTGTGTAAGTTATTAAAACAAAAATGTAATAATAAAAAAGTTATCGCAGGTAGCCGGGTTTGAACTCTTTAAGTAAGTGCTAATTATAAAATAAAAATTTAAAAAAAAGTTATAGCAAATACCCGGGGTTGAACACAACCCAACTCAAAAACTCAAAAACTAAAAGACATAAAATCATCTAGTTTTCAGTTTTCGATCAAAAATAAATAAGGGCAATGTATTCTAAAAAAAAAAATTGTAGATAATCTAAAAGTTTTGAAATATTACACTCTAAACCATATTTTTAACTTTTTTTTTTACCAAATTTTGAGTTTAAAACAGTGTTTTTCGCAAACTATGCATAGTTTTGACTTGATTTAAAAACAAGCTACTAGACACAAGTGTTGGCTTTAAAAAAAGGTATAATACTTAATTGTAAGTATTACCGTTATTTTTTAATTATTTTTTTTCCATTTAAAGTACATGTTTTTTTAAATTGCCCCTACCGCCTAAACGGGGGGAGATAGACCCCCCCCCTCCCATAGTAAAAAATGCTTGTATTAAGCCCCTCTACCAAAAACCGTTATTATATCTCGGCGCCAAAGTTATCGTACTCGTGCCTATAGCTCATATTAAAGGGGTTGGCAAACAAGTGCAACTGAATATACTAAACGGTGATTTTTTAATAGCTTGAGAACATTTTTTTAAAAAAAACGCATTAAATTTGCAAAATCTCATCGATTCTTTATTTGAAACGTTAGATTGGTCCATGACGATAATTTCATTTAAATGTTGACCGCGGCTGCGTCTTAGGTGGTCCATTCGGAAAGTCCAATTTTGGGTAACTTTTTCGAGCATTTCGGCCGGAATAGCAAACAAACAAGCTGCAAGCTCTGCTATTCGCCTCAATGCTTCGTCCCAGTGGACTAACAACAACATTGGCCACTCCGTAATTCTAAGGTACTTAGAATCAATTCCAAAGCACACAGACTACACCATCCCCCAACTACAATTCGACAGAAACTTCCAAATTTCTATACCTACTAGATCTTTTTAGGAGGATAGGACATTCTTGGAGGATGAGTCAATCCATTTTTACACAGATGGGTCAAAAACCAAAGAAGGGGTTGGTGGAGGTGTGTACTCTGAACTACTGAAATTAAGTCTCTCATTCCGCCTTCCCAATCATTGTAGCGTGTTCCAGGCGGAACTTTTGGCGATTAAAGAAGTCTTGTCTTGGCTCAAAGAAAACGTGATATCAACATCTGATATCCGTATTTTCTCTGACAGCCAGGCCGCTATCAAATCCCTGGACTCTGTCTCTACAAACTCTATAACAGTCCATAACTGTCGATCATCTCTAATGGAGATGGCGCAACAGTTTAATATTCACCTTTGCTGGGTGCCGGGCCATAGAGACATTCCAGGTAACTAAGGCAGATGAACTCACCATTAACGGCACAGTACAGCCCATCCTACCACGTTTGGCACGTACTGGCATACCAATAGGTATTTGTATGGATAATGCATATTATCCAGTGCATTGGAAGACAGCTGTGGTTCATCCTCTCCCGAAAAAGGGAAAGGACAACTCCAACTTGCAAATCTTCGGTCGATAAGTCTTCTTCCGAGCATCAGCAAAGTTTTCGAAAAGATCATTAATAGGGCTCTGACTAAGTGGGCTGCGGACAACAAAATAATTCCGGATAAACAGTTCGGGTTCAAGGCGGGTCATGACACAATTCATGCTGCGTCTAAACTCGTTTCTGATATCCAATGGAATAAATCAAAACAACAATGCACAGGTGCTGTTCTGGTTGATTTGGAAAAGGCCTTTGACACCGTATGGTTAGAGGGTCTTTACCTAAAACTGAGCAGGCTTGGCATAAGCAAGCCATTGTTGTATATACTTTATGGTATGCTTAACGGTAGAAAGTTTGTTGTCAAAAGTGGCAATGTAACTTCTACCACAACATTCTCAATTAAAAATGGTCTTCAACAGGGAGCGGTGAATTCGCCAATTCTCTTCAGCATTTACACCAGCGATCTGATAGGTAGTCTTACAAAGGCAATTGCGTACGCCGACGATCTAATTGCGTACAGAACGGCCCAAAAGGTTGAGGTTATTAGAATTCTCTTGCAGCGTGATTTCGACAAGATTCAGCGATATTGCGACGACTGGAAACTGAAAATAAATGACCAGAAGTCGGAGACAATTCTGTTCCGGACTCCGTTGGCTAGGGCCACGAGGGATACGTGTAAGAATTGGCGCAAGATCGTTGATCTTCACGGGCAGCCATTAGCGAGCAAAAGTGTAGTGAAGTACCTCGGTATCTGGTTAGATCAGTATTTATATTTCGACAGACATATAAATGCTGCTCTGACCAGGGCCAGAGGAGCCTTCGCTCTGACGAAACGGCTGTTTTTTAGCAGTCGGCTTGACCCCAGAGTGAAGGTAATTTGCTACATGGCCCTCATACGGCCAATGATCGTTTATGGTTGTCCTGTGTGGTTCAACGTTGCCCCTTCCCAGATGGAGAAGTTTCGGGTGTTCGAGCGGCAGTGTTTACGACGCTCTACCGGCTTATATCGAACAGCCGAATCTTCTTATGTGCATTACTATTCCAACGAGGTCATTGACAATTTCGTGATAAAACTCGTTCGAGGTCACATTGCAAGAGCTATGTCTTCGACCAACAATTTAATTTTCGGGGCGTTCTATCCGAACGACGAGTATTTTGAAAGTGCACGCTTGAGCGGGTTCATTCCACCAGAGGCATTCCTCTTTTTAGACAAATGCGGTCTGATACAGGATAGATTGGCAGTTCCGTTAATCTACCACGTCAGACGAAGAACCGTGAATAGGCGACTCCTGTACAATCGGGACGTCATGGCAGAAGGTGGAGCAGAGCTCCTTCGGTTCAGTAGGGTTGTGTCCGAACGGGACCGAACTGATAGGGTGAAGCAGGAGAACCAGTTTTGGTGGCTTCAATCGGCACTTGATAGTGGGTAGTCGGGATGGGGTTTTAAGCCTTGGCGGCTTACATACTTGTTTAATAGTATTAGGGTTTAGTTTTAAGTAGAATAGGCATGGTGGCACGAAAAGAAATGGAAAAAAAATACAAAAAAAAAATTAAAAAAAACATTAAAATAAAAAAAAAAAAAAAAATGGATTAAAAAAAAAATAGACAACAAAATATGAAAAACAAAAATGTTAGATAGTTAGATTAGCTGCTGTGGTTGTTCTAGTTTTAAGTAGTTTAAAGGTGGAATAGGTAGTTTAAGTTAGTTTTTAAGTTTTATTTAAGGACCTTATTTTAAGTAGTTTGTAAGCAAAAGTAAAAAAGGATATTGATATTAGTTTTTTTTTCTCAAACTTTTCTAATAAATACAAAAATAAATAAAATTTAAATTGAAGTAAAATAGATCTTAGGGCCGAAAGGTATTAGTTTTAAGTGTTATAGTTTAACTTAGAGTGTCCGTATGGGACCATTAAGTTAGTTGAAAGTTATTGATAATTAGGCTAGTTTTATGAATTTTTGTCTAGCTTTAAGATAGGTTTAAGAATGAATTAATAAAAATGAATTTAAAAAAAAAAAAAAATAGGTATTTGTAAAATGCTGCTAATGCAAGGGCAGGCACCAGGTTGAGCAACAGCAAATAATAGATGTCATAACCGGACACTGTCTAAAAGGAAAGCACGCCACGAAACTAGGCGTATTCTCAAATGACTTTTGCAGAAGCTGTATGGACGAGGAAGAGGAGGAAACAGTTCTTCATCTTCCCTGTACAAGCCCTGCTCTGGCTCGAAAATGCAAGAATTACCTAGGAGAGTTCTTCTTAAACGATCTAACCGATCTAAATCATATCGGTATAATCAGCCTCTCACGTTTCGTAAGGGACTCAAGCTGGTTCCATTGAGCTTAGGAGGAAGCCTCAAGATTCATGTGGTATCACAATTGGCCATTAAACTGGCCTAAGTGTGTCCGTTTCCATCTTGGACAGCCACTATTACCTAACCTAACCTAACATTTTACAAAATGTAATGCTGCCAAACGCTGAGGATCAGTTGCGAAAACATGCACAAACGTTGTATGTCCGTACGTTGGGAATACCATTTTTCGAATTCGATATCTCAAGAACTAGGTATCGAATTCAAATAAATGTTGTTTTACAGTTAATAATAATATAGAGATGTGCTGAGAGGGCTTTATCTAAATTCAATCTGTGGTTATTTTATGATAACAATTTAATAAAAAAGTTTAAAATTAGTTTGAACTATAATACGAATCAATTGTGGTATCGACTCCAATTAAATTGTATATATTATGTCTCCGCATACGGTTAGTAAGAACTAAAAAGTAACTATTTTGTCATAAATTAAAACTCTTTTTTTTTCCTAAATTTATATTGAAAGCCTTCTTTAAATTTTCAAGAATTAATATTCAAGTGTCAATATTGTGTTAATACATATGTGTATAGAACTTTTCAGCCCAATTCTTGTTAAAGTATCTTAACCGGCATTCTCTTAGAAAGTTACATTTTCCGCGGAATGTTATTAAGTTTGATTATTATTTCAAAACTCAGGGTTGTCATGTTAAGGGAATATCGGTTTAAAAAGTACGTACTCAAAATTCCTTAAGGTAATTAAAAGTATCGCAGGGGTAATCCTGGTCTGTATGCTCTTCACAGACAAATAAATACGCATGTAGATAAGAAAAGGTAAACCTCTATAACAATAACTAAATTTTTTTCAAATAAATACAAAGACATTTCATATGGGATGAATATGGATATTAAGTATGTTCGACCGAAAAACTTAATGTTCCCAATTTTGTTTTGAGTATTTCAATATGTCGAAATTCAGTTGAAAAGAAATAAAGGTTAAAAAAAAGATTACGAAAACAGCTGATTCCAGAAAAACATTTGACTTCTACTTATTGCAAAAAGTTTCCAAAGCTCAAAAAGGAATTCCAGAGGAATAAATTTGGTAAGAACCATTTTTAGGACAAAATTATAAAAATAATAATCTGTTGTTTTGTTTTCATCAAGGGTATATGTTTTTTTTATTTCTCAAGGACATATTTATTCAATGCTCTGATAAACCAGAACATTTGTTAGCATTGGAAACTATTTGTTAAATGCTTATAAGAGATTTTTCGATAGAGTTAGGTACGTTTATCTAAAAGATTAAAATTCTTCTTATAATTTTGTTGCTTGATGCGAATCTAGCTCTAGTACAAGTTACTAGAAGTTGAATATGGTACATCTTGAACTTGGCAATTATGTGCAATGTGAATGTGTACCTTACAGAACAAGCAATAATACACACATTCCCTCATCGATTTTTATATGAAATTAATTGTCAGTTGTTTTCATTGGAATGAAACCCTATAGAAATTCCAGACAATGACTTTGTGTCGTTGGTAGATACGTACTGTAAAGTACGTATGTTCAAACTACACCACTTAAGAATGTTTAAGAAGTCCAAAATTGATCTCAGTCACTGCTTGAAGCTATTGCTTATTCTTTTTCACTTCCACTTGCGATGTTTTTTTTATTATTCCATTAGCTTTCAAGATAATGTATAGCTATTATTCATAAGAAAAATTCAAATCGTAGTTACTCTACACAATGCATAAAATGTTCGTTTTGATATGATAAAATAGATGTCTTGTCTTTAAAATTATAATCTTACCTGTATTATAAAATAGCTTATGCATTTTATGTATGTATCTATTTATTCGTCTTTTTAAAATCCAAGTTAGAATCTTATTTTATTTTCAAACTCTTATGTTCAAATACTAAATCATTTAAACTAAAAATGCATCGGTTGAAGAATTATATTGTTTCACTTCGCTACACTTCACTAAACTAAACATATAACCCATTTGGGATTCGATTTAGCTTTATTAAATAGAACTTAACTTCGAATATCTTAAATTGAATATATTTTTATTTAATTAATTTTTTTAACCACTTGCAAGTTGCAATAAATATTATTTACGAATAAAGTTAGCACGCAGAGTGAACGTAATCACAAACAAGCTGTAACTAAAGATTCAATTTAAACGTAGGATTGTTTTATACACATATCTAAGTGGTTTGAGATGACGTTCTCCTAAAGTTCTAATATAACATGAGGGTGGTATATTCACTGCAGCAAGAGCAAGTAAATTGCTACACACATGATATGTGTTGCGCAGCAAAGCTTTTGAAGATTAGTAAGTATTTTATTGTCTGTTGAATATCTTTTGTTACTTCGGGAGCCTCTTTTTTTCTGTTAGTGCAAGCGACTTACTTAAATATTCATAAGCTACATAGATTAAAATGGTTTTATTTAATCGCACTTAAGGGAAAACTGAAGTAATATACAATTTATAATAGTTATTCACTTCAATCAATTATAATAAAAATCATATAGAAATAACTTCAGAATTGGTAAACTATAATTTACTCAAGCAATCGCACTGAAAAAATTTGATTAAGTTTGAATTTTAAATAAATTCATCCCAATATTTCCAACAAAATTTAAAATTAAATAAATAAAAAACGACCAATTAAACAATTAATTCTTATTGTTCTTAGTTAAAATACAAAAATAGTAAACAAATTTGAAATGAAAAGATTATAACTTAATTTTTTAGTTTAATATGTAAACAAAGAAATTCAAAAAAATATTATCAGTTTTTTTTATATTGTTTACTCTTTTTGTGATAGGTATGATTTCAAGTTATAGAATTCAAGTTATTTTTATTATCGATCATGATCCGCTGATTCATAAATTGCATTCAAAGAAATTTGATACTTTCACGCTCACACTTAAGCAGTTAATAATGCGCCCAATGGTATACAGAGACATATCAATAAGGATACACAAATAGTTGTTGCTTAACCTCGTATAGTTAAGTTCCCTGCTAATAAACAAAATCTCTGAAATTTCAATAGAAGATACATCGAACGTCGGATGACGGTCGATGTGTGTTTTTGTGGTTCTTGAAGCAGCACTTACTTCTTGGAGCTCAGTGTTAATAGGTGTTATATGAGAGAGACATTTATACGGCTAACAAAAGTGTAAGGCTGCCAACCATGAGATGTTTGCATATAGTTGGTAGTCCCAGAAAATCTATAAACTCAAGAGCTACATAAGCTATCCGTTGGCCGTCGCTTTTACCATAAATAGAACCCAAGCTTTTAAACGTTATAAATGGTTACATTTATGGTTAATATTTATCATCTTGACATAGTTATTATGTGAACTATGTATTAGTAAAGTTTGACAATAACTTAATTGAAAATTTAATATCGACTGCTTTCAATCTTGTGTTAGAAATGCGATCCTTGATCGGTGAATTTTTAGATGCCTATATTCAAAGAGTCGTCTTTTCTTTATAAAACTCCTTACTCCTTACATCTTTTATTTTTTTCTATGAAAAAATAAACAAAATTTATCAATTTTTAGTTTTTTTAATTCAAGCATGCAGATGTATATTGAATCAGCTGTTTCTCCTAATCATTTTTTGGATTTCCCTTCTAATAGTCCAGCTGTTTTGAATCAGCTGTTCTTAACCATGTAAGACACTAACACCCCATCTATTTATCTCAGATTTAACGATGCTGTTATGCGAATGTGACTTTTGACAAATACCTAAAATATATGTGTATGTATTTAGTAGATTGACACTTTGTTTTATATTTATTAATCTACATTCATGCACAAACTATGTTGGGCTCACTCCGATTTATATTGCTAGTATAATCAAGAGCAAAACAATTTAAAATGTATGATTTCATAGGTTTTGATATTTCATAGATGATATAAGCAGCACGAGACTTGGATTTTTGTCCCTTAATTTAATTTTATAACTTAGGACGATATAACATATGTATGACTAATTATACTTGTATAGTCAAATTATAATTGTATAATTTGAAGTAAGACATACTTATTATATACTAATTGCTCTATCAACAAGTTTAAAATCAAGCCTAATCTAAATTTTAAACTTGAGTTCCATTTATAAAAATAATTAGAAATATTTTTTAATTATTTTTTTAACTTAGTAATATTGACTCACAAAAATATGTTGTATTTGAAAAGAAGGCCACACGATTAAAAGGGATATCCATATTTACCTTCTTTATGGACTTCCTGACTATTTATGAAAATTTAAGAAAAAATTTACGACATTTTTATATTATTACATTAGAATTTTGTATACAACATTTTTTCTTGTAACAAAAATATCTACACACACATATGTATGTATGTCATCATAAATCTACTCAAAGTGGTCTACTTATAATACATGTGTTAAAACGAAACGAGATTTTTTCAAGATCACTGTGCAAAGTGCAGGGCACTCTGTCTTGAGTAATTTAACCTTAAATATAAACAAAACAAATAAAAACTACGTACTTTTATCAAACCAACGATAAAATCATCTTATTGGTTTTTTTTAATCTTCTTCACTTTAGAGTTCATTACCTCAAATATAGGTAATGTATTCTAAGACTATAATCAAGTTTGATATTATCAACAACAAAGAATTATAATTTTTAGCTGAGCACAAAAACCTGTTTTTATTTTGTTTAAAGCTCAAACCCAAAACAAAAACACGTCCAATGAATTCATAGCTTTATTAAGTGTGAAACACAATAGTGATGAAGGGTTTAACTATGTTCCTATGTTAAAATATGAACTACATAATTAGGTATTTAAATAACATTGAAAAAAAAAAACTTTACAGAAGCTTACAATATCTCTTTGTGTTATTGCTTGATATTTCAAACATATGTGCTGATGTTCCACTCTAAGCGGTGTCAAGATGTTGTTGCGGATTGTATACAAACTTCAGACTTGTATAGCAACTCAAAATGGAGAAGTGGGTCGTAAGACTCATTTAAAAATACAGAAAATGATAATTGAATGTTATTTGGTCTCCAAGGTCAAGTGCATTGATGTGTATAGTGAATTCCAACAAGTCACGAGATATTCTGTCTTTGTAAGACCTAATGCTAGAATAAAATATGTTACTTGGCTCAAGTTTATTTTGTACCACATAGCTACATAAGGAAATCTGTTCCCAATGTTTATTAAGTTATACCCAAATCTAAAATAAAGGTTCAGCTAAGTGTGGAATATAAAGCATCAAGGTTTATATACAAGTGTACGTTATGTACTTATAATTTAATTGTGCGTTTGAATATTTATGTGAATAGGGACAAAATTATTTATTCTATAATATTTGTATATAATTACTTTGAATACTGATGGATGTGCTCATATTTAAGATCCTAAAATGTGAACATAAATAAATAAAGCTAATTAATTTCATTCATAGAATGTCATTTAAATACATTTTAAACTGGTTTTTATGTATATCTTTTAGTTAAATAGACAAGAATTTCTTATGAATAAATAAAAGCTTTAAGTGAAACTCATCTGTTTGTGAAGCTCTGGCTGGTTAATAAATTGAATCTTAAAGTTTTTGCTGGGACTACAAGATAATCATCAATGGATTTAAGTATAGTTTTGAAGGAATTTCTATTAAGAATGTACATACATATGTCGAACAATCTTACAATATATATTGCAGTTTTAAACAAATATCTTCAATTTTAACAAATTCTTTTAAAATGTGTTAAGAATGAAAAGGGATTTATAACGGGTGATTTTATAAGAGCTATAGGAAAGTAAAAAAAAACACATACAATTCAGAAAAATGCATGAAATATTTATTTGAATCGATAGTACGGTCTATATTATTTAATATTAAATGAACATTATTTCATACAAACTTTGACCTTGACTGCGCCTCAAATGGTCCATCCGCTCAGTCCAACATTTCGGCCGGTATCTCACTAATAAATGCTCCAATGTTGTCTTCCAATGCTTCAATTGAAGCGGGCTTGTCTCTATAGAAATGAGCTTTAACATATTAATAAATTGAATCTTAAAGTTTTTGCTGGGACTACAAGATAATCATCAATGGATTTAAGTATAGTTTTGAAGGAATTTCTATTAAGAATGTACATACATATGTCGAACAATCTTACAATATATATTGCAGTTTTAAACAAATATCTTCAATTTTAACAAATTCTTTTAAAATGTGTTAAGAATGAAAAGGGATTTATAACGGGTGATTTTATAAGAGCTATAGGAAAGTAAAAAAAAACACATACAATTCAGAAAAATGCATGAAATATTTATTTGAATCGATAGTACGGTCTATATTATTTAATATTAAATGAACATTATTTCATACAAACTTTGACCTTGACTGCGCCTCAAATGGTCCATCCGCTCAGTCCAACATTTCGGCCGGTATCTCACTAATAAATGCTCCAATGTTGTCTTCCAATGCTTCAATTGAAGCGGGCTTGTCTCTATAGAAATGAGCTTTAACATATCCCCACAAAAAAATAGTATAAATCGTTAAATCGCACGATCTAGGCGGCCAATTGACTGGTCTCGAACGTGAAACTAAATGTTCACCGAACTCGCCTATCAATAAGCAAATTGTTACACGTGCTGTGTGGCATATGGCAACGCCTTGTTGAAACCTCATGTCATGCAAGCCAAGTTCTTGCATTTTGGGCAAACAAAAGTTGGATATCATCTCACGGTGGCGCTTACCATTCACAATTACGTTACGATTCGCATCATCATTATTGAATGCGTTAATGAATCCGTACCAAAGAAAACTATACGAGGAGGTAATCCAATTCAACTACCTCGTAATATCATTGAAATGATTAAAGTTAGGAACAGATTAAGGACGAGATGGATGAGAAATAGAGATCTTAACCTTCTCTCAGAAGTTAAAACTCCCAATGTCTTAATTAAAGATTCTATAAACAATTTTAAAAATAACTGTTGGAATCGTAAATTACAAGACTTTACAACTACAAGATTCTAGTAAATCCTTCTGGAATATTAATAAAAAGAAACCGATTATTCCCGCCCTAAAAGTTGGTAATTCGTTAATGGTGACAAGTTCTGAAAAAGCAAACGCTTTAGCGCATACTTTTCATGTAAACCATTTAGTGTCTTATTGTAATACTACATTTTAATCTGCAGTCAATTCATCCATAAGTTTAGTAAATACTGTAGTATATTTAAATATTTATAATTGTATACTAAAATTTAATCAATTGTATGGTAATGCCTTTTATTTATTTAAGTTGGTACAACTTAGAAATTATACCAAATACTTAGATTTCCGAGGGACATCCATTTTGATATAGATCAGACTGGGTCTTCTCCTTCAACCTCAGCTTAGAGTAAGACGTATTTTTACTTAATAAAGAAAACTTGAATTATTATAGAATTGTAACCAGAGTTTTATTTCCTCAACATTAAACACAAAAGTGGCGACGAGGATTAAAAGACAAAACAGAAAATAATAATTTTTTTGTGTCAAATTGTGTCAAAGTACGGAAAAATCAAACACGTGCATAATGTCATCTCAGTCATTGGGAAAATTAGAGGAATATGAACCTGGTGAAGACTTCGAATCGTATGAAGATCGATTACGAATATATTTTCAACTAAATGAAATAAAAGAAGAAAGAAAGGCACTTATTCTCTTAAGTCTAATAGGAAAAAATACGTATGCAATTCTAAAAAATTTAGTTCAACCAAAAAAGCCAAATGATATTTCATTTGATAAATTGGTAAGTGCATTGCGAGACCACTTCGCACCAAGAGTCAACATACGAGCTGAGCGTTATAAGTTTAACAAAGCATTTCAACGTGAAGGAGAGAGCATCACAGAATTTATCATTCGTCTTAAATCTCTGGCTTCGACATGTGGTTTTGGCAATTTTTTGGAGGATTTGCCTTTAGTAGTAAAAACATCGACAAAGTGCTGTAAAGATTTCCAAGAGCCCGAAATCATGTCTCCGGTTCAACTTAAGTCAAGAGCTTTAGACGATGCTCTTACCGATCGTTTTATTGCTGGAATCATGTCTGAAGATATTCAGCGGCAATTATTAAATAATTCAAAGTTAAATTTCGAAGAGTGTTGTGAACTTGGGCTCAATATGGAAATGTCAAGAAAAGAAGCACATGCTATTCGTCCAAATCAGTCGGCAGAAGGTTGTCACAGAGTCTTTCAGCAGTCATCATCGTCAGGTTCCACCAAAAAAGACTCAAACAAAAAGGAAAAGCGCATGGATCATCAGGCAAAGTATACCCACAAAAAAGTAAATTGTCATCGCTGTGGACGGCAGCATAATCCAAGTACTTGCCCTGCAATCAATTGGAAATGTTTTACATGTAATCGATTGGGGCACACGTCAATTGTATGCAGGAATAAAAAAACAAAAGCGCAGTCCAAAATAAATGTGGTTGATCAGATCATTGATGTGGACCAGATCAATTCAGTAAAGTCAGCTGAGCACGCTTTATTTTCGATAAAGGTAGAGAACCAGCTGCTGTGTATGGAGGTGGATACTGGAGCTTGTTCTTCATTAATCGGACTAGGAGAGTATAATAATTTGTTCTCAAAAATTAAATTAGAACCATGTATTGTAGATTTATGTTCAGTTACAGGTCAGAAATTAACATGCAAAGGGAAAATCAAAGTCCAAGTGAAGTGTCACGATAAAATGTATGAATTGGAGTTAATTGTCATTGAAGCTAATCGAGAATTTAAACCGCTGTTAGGCAGAAGTTGGTTGGATGTTTTGGTGCCTGACTGGAGAACAAAATTATTTGGAAATCTGGATATCAGTGAGTTAAAAGTTGTTAAAAAAGTGTCAAATGATAAATAACTAGAAGTCATTAGAAAAGATTTTAAGAACATAATTGATCCTCAGCCGAATCAGTCAATTAAAGGATTCGAGATGGACATTATTCTTAAAGAAAATGTGGTCCCAGTATTTCACAAGCCGTACGAGGTGCCTTTTCGTATTAAAGACAAAGTCAGAGAAGAGTTAAATCGATTAATCAGTATAGGAGCCCTGGTGCCAGTAAAGTATAGTTTATGGGCTAGTCCAATCGTTTGTGTTCCAAAATCGTCTGGAGAGGTTAGAATATGTGTTGATTTTAGGTTAACTTTGAACAAAAATATAGTCACGCAACATTATCCTCTTAAAAAATTAAAGATATCTTTGCATCTCGGTCTGAATGCAGAGTTTTTTGCATAATAGATCTTTCTGGAGCGTACCAACAATAAGTTGTATCAAAGGCTTGTGTAGAATTGCTTACAATAAATACTTTTATGGGTCTTTTAAGATTTGTGCGTTGTCCAGGAGGGCTAAAGAATGCTCCATCAGCTTTCCAATCCGTCATGGATCGAATTTTGAAAGGTTTACCGAATGTTTTTTGTTTTATAGATGACATTTTAGTAGGAGGTGTAGATCAGGAGGATTGCCACACAAATTTGTTAAGAGTATTAAATAAACTCAGTGAACATAATGTTCAAATTAATCCAAAAAGTGTAAATTTTTTGTCGAAATAGTGGATTATTTAGGTCACAGTCTCTCTAATGGCTCGATTTCTCCAAATAACGAAAAAATAAAAGCAGTTGTTGATGCTCCAGCACCGAAAAACGTGCAACAGCTGCAGTCATATCTTGGTATGTTAAATTATTATAGCAAGTTTATACCAAACTTATCAAGTCAACTGAAAGAATTATATGGTTTGCTTAAGAAAGGAAGCGAGTTTATATGGTCCCCAGAATGTCAGAACGCATTTCAAAAGTCAAAATACCTTTTGTCAAATAACAAAAATTTAGAATTGTATGATCCGAAAAAACCTATTGTGGTAGTGACAGATGCTAGCCCCTATGGAGTGGGTGCAGTGATGTCACATATATGTGATGGAGTAGAAAAACCGGTGATGTTTATTTCAAGTACTTTATCTTCTGCGGAAAAAACTACTCCCAACTCCATAAGGAGGCGTTGGCAATAGTGTTTGCTGTCAAAAAATTTCATAAATATCTTTACGGTAAAGAATTTTTAATTGTGTCGGATCATCAAGCTCTAAGAGAAATTTTTAATCCAAAGAAGGGTATGTCAGGTGTTGCTGCTGCAAGGCTACAAAGGTGGGCAATTATACTTTCAATGTATGATTACAGAGTAGAATACAGGAAAGGTTCCTTGATGGCAAATGCCGATGCATGTTCAAGGCTACTATTAGAAGGTACAACTGGTATAGAGGAAGTAAAAATTGTAAATATGATAAAAAATTGCTCAGAAGAATTGAATATTAATAGCCAGGAAGTAGCAAAGAAATCGCAAGCAGATCCAATTCTTAAAAAAGTCTTTGAATATGTATTTCATCATGATTGGCCAAAAAGTATAAGCGATGATATTGCACCATATTTTCGAAAGCGAAATAGTTTATCGACAGAAAATCAAAGTATATTTTATGGCAACCGAGTAGTAATACCTTTACAACTTCAAAAATCTGTTCTTAACATAATACATGGAATGAATCATGCTGGTGTTGTTAAAATGAAGTGTTTAGCTCGGGGATATGTGTGGTGGCATATGATCGATGAAGATATTGCTAAGGTAGTACAGCAATGCCCACAATGTCAGTCAACTGCAAATGTTCCAAGGGGAAGTTTCAGTCCATGGCCAAAGTCAGAGTATCCATTTCAAAGGATTCATTTAGACTTCTTTCAGTTTTTAAAATTTAAATTTTTAATTGTGGTTGACTCATTTTCAAAATTCGTAGATGTAGTTCTGATGAAAAATACGAATGCATCAAATTTAATAAGTAGGTTAGAGAAGATGTTTGCAATTTTTGGATTGCCGTGTGAAATTGTGTCTGATAATGGGCCTTCTTTTGGGGCATATGAATTTATAAAATTTTGTAGGGTAAATGACATAAAGGTAACGAAATCTCCACCTTATCACCCTCAGAGTAATGGTTCTGCTGAGAGAAATGTACAAACGGTTAAGAAGGCTTTGAAAAAATTTTATTTGGAAAATGAAAAATTAGATATTTCCACGATGATTTCCAAGTTTTTGTTCAACCAAAGGAATACACCAACATCACCGACAAATAGAACTCCTGCGGAATTGATTTTCTCTTACAAAACTAAAACTAAGTTGGATATTGTGAATGACAAAAAACAAAATAATTTTGTTGATAAAAATTGTAATTTAAAAAAGGAGAATAAGTGTAAGATTAATGAGTCAAATGCTTTACTTAAAAATGAGAATCAAAAGTCAAAAAATTGTTATAAAATAGGAGATAAAATTTTATTTCTGAATCATTTCCGTAATAATTTTATTAAATGGATTCCTGGAATTATAATGAAAATATTAAGTAATAAAACCATGTTAATTAAAGTCAATGATGTTATCAAACTTGTTCATACAAATCAAATAAGAAAATCAAATTTGAATGATAAGCATCACCCAAGGGTGGATCCATTGCCAAGGGTTGTTGACCCCTTAGGTAAAGATGAACAATTGTGTAAAGAAAATAATACAAATGTAAAAAGTTCTATTTCAACAAATTACAAACAAAGAGACCGTACTAGATGGAAGTGGCCATCGCGGCTTAGAAGATGTGAACGATTAAAATCCATCAATAATTGAATGTAATTTTTTGGGAGAAAACTTTTGTTAAAAGAAGGGAAATATTGTAGTATATTTAAATATTTATAATTGTATATTAAAATTTAATCAATTGTATGGTAATGCCTTTTATTTATTTAAGTTGGTACAACTTAGAAATTATACCAAATACTTAGATTTCCGAGGGACATCCATTTTGATATAGATCAGACTGGGTCTTCTCCTTCAACCTCAGCTTAGAGTAAGACGTATTTTTAATTAATAAAGAAAACTTGAATTATTATAGAATTGTAACCAGAGTTTTATTTCCTCAACATTAAACACAAAAAATACAAATTTAATTGAAGAAAATAATAATGTTGTTTGCCCAAACTATATTGTCAACACTAAAAACTAGAAAGGCAATAGGATTTGACAATCTAAGGAATATGTATTTAAAAAAATTTCCAAAATCTGGCATAGTATTTTTAACAAAATTGTTTCATTGTTGTTTTAAATGAGGATATTTCCCATTACAATGGAGAACTGCAAATATAATACCTATCCTAAAGCCAGTGATTCACTTACTAAGCAAATGCTTTGAAAAAAAAAATAAAATTGCTATGTCTAATTAACCAAAACAGCTTTTTGCCTGCCGAACAATTTGGGTTCAGAACTTTTCACAGTACTGTACATCAAGTTCACAGAAAAACGAAAGATCTGAAAAGTAATTTTTCGATAGAAAGAAGTACTGGAATGGTCCACCTAGACAATGAAAAGGCATTTGATACTGTTGGCATAATGGCCTCATACACAAACTATTAATAATAAACTTTCCAATGTATCTTATTAAGATAATAAAATCTGTTCTTAGTTCAAGAAAATTCAACTTTTTGCAAACAATTGTTTGTCTGAAATGTATAATATTAAGCTGATGCTCCTCATGAATCAGTTCTTGGTTTGATCTTATACATTTTATTCACATCTTATTTTCGCATCTGTATACCTGTATTTATGCATCAGATTCAGTTGGTTCCGTAATAGAAACCAACCTGCAATTTGATTTAAATACAATACAAGAGTACTTCAATACCTCTTACTAAGCAACAATATTCAAATTGGTGGCTCTACTGTAAACTGGGAAAAAAGCGCTAAATATCTAGGAATTCCTTTGATGAAAAACTCACTTTTGGAATACATATGCAACAAATAATTAAAAAAGTTAATCTAACTATTAAAATTCTCTATGCATTCATAAATCGACGAACGGTCCAAACTAAGCAACAAAAATAAACTCATAATTTTCAAATCCATATTTCAAGCTTTTATGTTTTATGGGTCACCAGCTTGGGGAAAATGTGCAAAACGACACATTTGAAGACTTCAAAAAAGCCAAATTAAATTATTGAAGATGATGTTAAATCTACAGTGGCATTTTTCCACTTATGAATTGCACATCATAACAAACATTGATTTTGTGCAGGCAATAATTCATAAATTGTGTGAAAAATACAAATTCTCTTGTGAATCTTCTGATAATTCACTTATATCAAATTTGATTTTATAACTGATATACGAGTATATGTACGTGTATTTATTACAGTCAACTTTATATTTATTAAAAACCTATCTGTTATTTGATAATTTTGTTTACTTAATTATATTTGATATACTTCCTTAAATTCCTGTTCACCTGTTGATTTTATACATAAGTATTTTTCTCTTTTCATTTTATGTGCAGTTCTTTTTATATGCATCTGTTTATTTATTTAACTTGTTTTGCTCGTTTATTATTTAGTTTTTTTATTTGTGAATTTATTTAATTATTAAGTTATGTATTGATTTATTTAGTTATTTACATATATACATATATATATATATATTTATATTTATTTATTAATTTAATAATTTATTTATTTATTAAATTATTTATTTCTTTATTTCTTAAGTTATTTTAGCTGATACTATTTTTTGTTGAATATAAGACTGATTTTGTAATTATTGAGCATACATACTTAACTATTAATTGCAAAATAACTACTGGTACATATACCTTAATTGATTCTCTCATCTCTTTTAAGCCGATAAATTATTGTATTATTATAGTTATTATTTTGAATAAAGGTTTTGTTGTAGTTTTTCCTTCGAGTTAATTTAAATTTCAATCAAAACGTATTTAAAAAAAAAAATGTTAATTGTCACTAGTAATGTAGTTTATAACCATATCTATGTAAATTTTGCAATTCTGACATATTTAATAAAGTATTTATATTTTGCTACAACAACAAAAAATCGTTGAAGAAGTACGGTCCAATGATGCCACCAGCCCATAAACCGCACCAAACTGTAACTTTTCCTGGATGCATTGGTAGCTCTTGCAATGCTTCTGCATGATATTCACTCCAAAATCGACAGTTATGCTTATTCACGTACCTACGCGATGAACTTTCTTAACAGAGCACGCAATTTGTTACTAAAATTCAATAATTTGCAAGCGTTGTTCGTTTGTAAGACGATTCATGGTTAAATTATAGACCAGACTGAAGATGTTTGACAGTGAAACAAAACACGAAGCGTGTGTCACTTGTTTAAACCTGTGGAGTGTGGTGTTGATAATAGCTAAAAAATCACCATTTAAAATATGCGTATGATTATGGAGTTCTGATTATCATCCAATTAGCGAGGCTTCTTATTTTGCAATCTTGAAGCCTTTTGGATTTTTCTTAAATTCCTTAAGACACGACTTTCCAAACCGATATATCATTCCAAAAAGTTGTGTTAATTTGAATGCAATTTTTGTCAGCTGAACAAGTCAAGATTAGAAACTTGATCTGCTTTCAAGTCTTTAATATCGTCTAGACGAATTCAAAGTAATCATTGTTTTACACTCATCGGGTTAATCTATTGTGATTCGCACAAATCACCAAACTAAATATTTTATTGTTGATTAGTTTTATTATTATCCTGCTCAAATATTTTACATCTAATCAATGACTCTAATTTCTAATAAATCCTGCAAGAGTATAATATTAATGTAAATATTATACGTATGCATTTACAAGCTTTAAAAACGTCGTTAAGGATTGTTTGAAAACAAAACAAAACCAATAAATAATTTTCGTCTAGTGAAAAGTGAAGCGATGAGAATTGGGGCATTCTCATCGTAGCTTTTCTAGAATCGTGTCGTTGTTATTTAAATACGACGTAGACATTTTTTCAAAACCCCTTTCGACAGCAAATTATAAAGAAGGGTTTTCTAGGCATTTTTATCAGAAGTGGGATACATCATCAATCAATTAGGAATTGTCCTAGAGAAAATGCAAGAAAGAATTGTTGCCGAGAAAAAAGTTCGAAATGTTTCTGAAGAAACAATTGGAAGGAAAATCCAGGTATTAGGAGTCTTGGAATGAGAAAGGAAAAAGAATAAAGGTCGGGCAAGTGGTGTTTAGGAGATTGCTGTTCAGAACGATTAGGAAAATTAAATCAATTTAAAAGCAGATAATGATAGACAAAAAAAATTAATGAATAGCTTTCATGTCTTCGACTCTGACTCGTGTAGAATACAATCTGCATTATTGGAAAGAGCTAGAGCCTCTTTTTTGAAAAATCTGGTTTCTGCATTATCAATGGGTATATTTGCTTTTGTCGTTGATTCATACCTTTGCAAGTGCTATGTATGTTGTCGCGGTGGGAAAACATTTTTCTCAAATCCTCCCGTTACCATTTGAAATTCCTGAAGATATGATTGTTCGATTTGTTATTGGTTGTTGAGATAGTTACTCGCCTTTTGCTAGCCCTGTTATATTACATAGTTCAAAAAAGAATGGTAATCATCGGATATGTGTCGATGCTCGTGCTTTACATAAAATAACAATTAAAGACCGTTATTTATTGACAAGAATAGATGATTATTTAGATCAATTAACTGGGAATACATTTTTTGTCTTTGGACATGGCACCGGGATTTTGTCAGATTCCTATAGATGAAGAATCAATGGCAAAAATCATTTGTGACTTCTGAAGGGCATTTTGAACTCTTAAGAATGCCTTTTGGACTATCAAATTCTTCTGTAGTTTTTCAGCGAGCAATGGATTACGACATAAGGAATGAAATAAAAAGTAAAATTGCATTGGTTTATATTGATGATATAGTTATTATATCAACAAGTGTTGAAAAGGCGTAAAGCGAGTTGATCTTTCGTATTTTCGTATTTATTAATGAAAATTTCACATTAAGATTACAATCTTATTATATGTGAAGGCTTTAAAATATTTAAGAATGTTCGAAAATATATAACAAAGCAAGATATACATACAATTATTTAATTTTAAGTTTAAGTTAATACAAATTAAAAATATTAATTTGTATTCTTTTTGCTTAAGTATTACTGGCCAAGTGTTTAAAAAGACGGTTTTTGAATGTGTTCGCTTTAATGATGCTTCTGTTCGTTTTTGGTAAAGTGTTCTATAATTGAGTGGCATGGACAAAAAAACAGGTACTCAGGTTGACGAGACTGCATAATTACAATATGCAAATGGATAAGTGACCTAAACTTTAAGATGAATTTATTTTAGCCCTATCTCCAACAAATGTGAGACAAGTCAGACAGTTTGTGGGTCTAGAAAGCTATTCTCGTAAATTTATTCCGGAGTTAAGTACAAAAACTCATTGTATTACACGACTTATTAAAAATAATTTTGAATTTAATTGGAGTCAAGAATGTGCAAAAGCTACGTTATATATTGTCAACCAATTAATGCAAAGAACCGTTGTTACAATTGCATCAAAAGATGACCGTGATTTAATGCCAAGAATTGCACGAAGATGGATTTATATACAAGATTTTTAATTTGGTATTTGATTTATATTTGAAAAGATAAAAAAGGCGATAAGTTATACGCCTCAAAAATGTCGATTGTTTTTTATTAGAAAATATCATGAAGGAATTTGCCCTATAGGTTGGGAAAAAACTATTTTGAAAATGAGAGAACATTTTCGGATGCCGTAGATGGCAAGGAATGTCAGAAAATGTATAGAATCATGTGTAGTTAATGTATTTGTAAGGGTCCTTTTGTTCCAAAATCAGAAGGAGTTGTAGCTCTACGTCTATTGCAAATGTTGCAAGCATCACATACAATACAATGTATTATAGATTTTATATTTTTATTTGGAGTGCTTTTGAAAGTTATCAGTGACAAAGGAACAAATTTTGCATGTGATGACTTAAAGAAAATGTGTTTATCATATGGAATTGAACACCATATGATTACTTCAGGAATAATCACAGCAAATGGTCAATTAGAACGATATGTTGACATGGTTGCAAATCTTTTAAGAACTAATTTTGATATTAACATAGAATGGACGACTTACCTACATAAGTCGAATACAACTGACGTTGAACACAACAATCAATAAGACAACAAATTATCACCTTCAAAAATACTAACAGGAATAAATGACAGAACACCACAAGTTGTGATTTTATTTTCTCAGTTAAATTTGGAACCAGAGTATGATGATATTATTTCGGTTAGAGAATTAGCCGATAAGAGAATTTAAAAAAATCTAACTAAAATGAAGTTTAGATTTGATCGAAACAAAACTGAGCCAATACGGCTAGAAATAGGAACGAAGGTTGTTGATAAAAACAATCAGAATCGGAAGTCCAAGCTAGATGTTCAATACCAAGAAGTAATAGGAATACCGGACCGGTTATAAGATGATGTTGATCGCTAGATTTAAAGGTAATTTTATTTGAATTCCTAATTGAGAAATTAGTGGTCTGTTTAAGTTATAATATGTTTCATTTAAAAGTTTTGGTTTAAACTATGTAATAGACATGCTAAAGATTGCATCTGTGCTATTGTAAGGATTTAAAGATTAATTGGTTAATTTTTGAAAAACCACTATTGAAGTTGTTTGCTACAATAGACAAGCTAAAGATTGCCCCTGAGCTATAGTAAGGATTTAAAGTTTCATTTGTTAGTGTTTGAAACCCCCCTTTTGAAGTTGTTGTTACAATAGACAAGCTTAAGTTTGCCTCTGAGCAATTGTAACTTTGAAGTTGTTGGTACAATAGACAAGTTAAAGATTGCCTATGAGTTATTGTAACTTTTGAAGTTGTTGGTGCAATAGACAAGGTTAAAGTCGAAGGTGTTCTTAATGGTGAATATTTTAAAGCTTTTGCATTAAAACATGATAAAATTTTATTATTGCGTGATAGCAAAATTGGTTGTTTTAAATTCAAAGATTTAAAAACAAACTGGGAATGCGAATATTTGTGATGATTATGGCTGAAATCAAATTAATTTTGTTTGTATTGATTCAAATTGCTGAAAAAGTTATAATTGTTACTTGTTTTGTTCCATATTCTTTTAATTGTTAAATGTTTATTATTTTTGATGATCAAATTTACATAATGTAATTAATATTGATTCAATATAACGTTTTCATATATTAAATCGGATTCAAAATACATTTTTAACTTATAAATTTGAAATGATTGGTTTTGTGTATAAGAACCAAAACTTGTAAAGAAAAGCATCAAGAGCGCTGCATATTGCAGGATGGCCGTGATAGATAAAGATATTTACAAATTGAAACTTTGTAAATTTGTTATTAGGAGATCGATAAGCTTTGAAAGCGTCGTTAAGGATAGTTTGAAAACGAAACAAAAACAATAAATAATTTTCGACCAGTGAAAACTGTTTGTATGTTTATGTAAGTAAGTTAAAATATTTTAGTTAAAACAGACATAAAATTCTTCAAGTCTATACGGTGATTATGGTTACTTCATCGAATCGATTGCAATAAGTTCCTTTAAGAATTTAATACAGTTAAGAAGTTGTAAGTGAATAAAATCCATATTTAACTAACAAACAAGGTATAAAATAGATTTCAACAGCATAGCCATTTAAAAGTCAATGTTTTTTTTTTATAAAACGAAAATAATCTTAAAAAAATTGAATTGATATTTTGTGATAGAGAAACAAAAAAACTGAAGTAATTAAATGTGCCTAGAGATACAAGGAGTCGTAAGGCAAAATATGTATATATTTTCGACATTTGACAACTTTTTATACTCATGAGTGCCTCATATAATCTGTAAATGACATTAAAATTTGAATTTTTATTTTGCTCAAATAAACTTCATTTCTTTCTTTAAAAAAAAACATTAAAAGAAGCGAATTTGAAAAGGCATGCCAAAACAAACATTATCGCCGTAATGAATTTAAAAAAAAATATTTTTTGTAGCGGATTCGTATTATGCTTATAAGAAAAAATTAAATTAGCAATTTATAGAGGAGCTAATTTTAACTTACAATAAGACACGTCATAACTCATTTATATATATTATATACAGTGTCGAGCAAAAGTCTTGGTACCCGTGTAGGTATTCTTGAAAAATGAGTTGTGTAAATGATATAAAGACACAATTTTCAATTTATTCAAGTTTAAGTTTATTTAACAAATTAACACAAGAAAACAGAAAAATATCCTTCAAGGATTTTAAAAAAGTTAAAATAAAAGTATTAGTCCCTAACAACAATAGTGCAAAAAAGTCTTGGTACCCTAGAAGGACAAAAGAATTTGATTCGGTTTCGAATGTTTTATGTTAAGAATATAATTACCTAATATTTTGTGGGAAAACCTTTGAGCCTAATAACCTCTTTTAAACGATTTGGCATAGAGTTCACAAGTTTTCGCGTGACATCTGACCTTATTAATTGCCATTCTGATACCGGGAGCTCTTTAAGGTGGGTTTTGCTCGTTATATTGTGTTTTCGATGTCGTTTCTCTAAAATATCCCATAATAGGGTTAAGATTTTTTTTGGGGGGGGGGTGTAACTAGCATGTAGGGCGTGTTGTAGGAGAACCACAACTTTACATTTGTAGCCGTATGCTTGGGATCGTTATCCTGTTGGAAGTAATATGTGTCTACGATCCCAAGTTTCTCTGCACTTTGTTGTAAGTTTTGTTTTAAGATGTTCAAATAAACCTCCTTATTCATAATTCCATCAATTATTGTCAAATTCCCGACACCACTGGATGACATACACCCCCATACCATTACACCACCGCCACCGTGTTTCACAGTTTTAATTGTGTTTTTAGAATTCAAGGCTTCGCCTTGTTTTCTCCACACTTTAATCCGCCCATCTGAGCCAAAAATGTTGAATTTCGATTCATCGGAGAATATTACGTTGTCCAAAATGTATTTGATTTATTTTTATAATTCTTTGCAAAGTCCAGTCTTTTCTTTTTATTTATTTCACTTACGAACGGCTTTTTACGAGGTGTGCACGACTTAAACCCAGATCTCTGGAGCGATCTTGCAAATGTCCACGGAGAAACTGTTTTATTTAAACTAATCTGTATATCTGTATCATCTTTGGAGCACTTTTGAATGGATCTTTTTTTATTATACTCGCGATTTTTCGTTCATCTCTTTCTGTAAGCTTGCGCGGACGACCAGACCTGACTTTATTTTCGATTCGGTTTTCTCTATTGTAACGGTTAATCACATCTTGTATGGTAGATTTGGGTCGTCCAACTATTTTATTAATATCCGCATAACTTTTACCTTGCTCATGGCAATTAATAATAATTTGACGCTCATTTGCCGTTAATTCTTTTCTAACCATCGCTTTTTTGGTCTTAAAAAACAAAATTTCTGTAACCTTAACCTGCACGACCGATCGCTTTGTACAGATTGACACACACATGTCATATTACAAGCTTCATGTAAAAAAAAACAAAGCCAACAGGACCGTTACAAATTTAAACATTTAAAACTAGTAAAGTGCAGAAGTACCTAGACTTTTGCACTACTTTTTTCATAGATTTCAAGGTTTTATTATTTTTTGCTAGAAAATAGAATTTGTTTTTGAATTTTTTCTATTGGTAAAACAAAGAATAAGGTGTAAAAAAAAACAAAGCCAACAGGACCGTTACAAATTTAAACATTTAAAACTAGTAAAGTGCAGAAGTACCTAGACTTTTGCACTACTTTTTTCATAGATTTCAAGGTTTTATTATTTTTTGCTAGAAAATAGAATTTGTTTTTGAATTTTTTCTATTGGTAAAACAAAGAATAAATAACTTGAATTCATAATAAATAACTTGATGCATGAAAATTAAGTCCTTAAGTTTTCTTTTCTTTCAAAGCTTTTAATGACATGGCACTTTAAGTACCATGACTTATGCTCGACACTGTATATTATATCTACACCTATGGACCAAACGTTTCCGAATTCCATAAGGCTCGTTATCTATGTATTGCATACTTTTTGATATGTGCTGAACAATAAGTACAATAACATATAGCCCAAAATTTAATACTTTGATACGCCCTTACCACGTAAAAAAGATTATCGGGTTCTGAAAGGGAATTAACTGCCTACTTTTTCTTTCTACAAATGATGTAGTGATTTACTTTGTCTATAGTAGTGGTATTATCCAGCAAAAAATGTGTATGTTATTTATCTTAAATAAACTTAACTCTTATTTCGAGGACTGTACTCATTTTTGCTAAATTAACTTTGATAATTGCAGGAAGCTGACTGACTCTGATGCTTATGAGGTATTTGATTAGAATACCTTCTCTAGTTCCTAGGCACTAACAGTTATAACTCCCTTTTATCAATCTTACAACATGTTATTTCGCTCAACAAAATCAAAAATCGCGGTTCTTATAGAATATTATATTCAATAAATCGGAAGGAATTGAGGTTTAAGTTATCTAAAATGTATGCCAAATCATGGACATATAACAGTTTTTAAATTCAACTAGACAAGTATTGTTAACTGAAGTGTTACCATTGTTTTCGAATTACATGTGTCTAACATAACAGTTGCAATCTATTTAAGATCTTTTATTTTGTCTCTTTTAAGATGTATGCGTAACATTTAGATAGATAATACTTTTTTACGATTTAAATTTCTAAAAGTTTTTTTGGTTAGGCAGCAAATCAAAAGATTGAATTTCAGTCAAAATAATCTTACCTTTTGACAATGTTAATTCAAAATAATCGAAATTTCCTTAAATTTAAGTAATTGTATGTAATATGTTGAAAGAATGAGGTTAAGTGTGAAACATGATAGGACGTTTTTAATTTCACTCAAAGTGATTCTAAAAAATTCTTGAAATCGATAGAAATGAGAACCCTTTTTTTCTTAGTTTCGACTTCTAGAACATACACATGTAGCTGATAGATTTCACAATTAGATTATCCTATATTATTGGAACATTTCTAAAAAAATCCGCCGGGAAATTTTGATTTGGGATTCGACTTTTTAGTTTAAGCTTGATACATACATTCTGGATGTAATCTTATCTTTACGAACATATTTAGACGATATCATTAAATTATAATTTCTTTGAAATAATTCTCCTCACTATTGCTTAAAAAAAAAGATATTTAATACTCAATAAAATAGTATGGAAAAGTGTTCACAAAGTCATATCCGGTCCGGGAGTTAATGATACAATTTTTAGAAAAAATAATGGAGCAGGTATCACAATTCTGCATACCTAATCTCAATGTTCTTGCAATAAAATTGAAACAAAATAAATATATATATATATATATATGCACATAATATATTCACATTATTACATAGTCTTTGGAATTCTAGAGAGATAAATTTGTATAGTTAACACCAACAAATCAATTTAACTTATTGATAACTTTTCAACGACTAGAGCTAGTTGCACTTTTTTTATAAATGCTAACAAAAACCACAAACTTATCGTTACAATAATTGTATCAGCTGTGTGTTGCTGGCTTATTCTAAGAGTATTAGATTGTATACGAGACAATTCTTCGAGTATTAAGAGTGAACTATAGTTGTGGAGATATTCCTTTTGTAATTGTGTTCTCCAAAACTATATGAAAATCGTCGAGAGGCTCCAGTATATGCACTAAAAATGTTAAAAGTCCCTTTCGTTTAAAAAAACTTTCTTCATCATACATTTCTTGTGTGGCTTTGGTGAGCGACAGGGGTACGAAAACACGTGTTAAAAGATGATCTCTGAAATAAAAGAGGTTTTACTGTCAGTCTTAATTTTTCCTTCAAAACCTTACCTTAAACTTAGACAAATGAACAGTTGAAATTTTCCATCTTTGCCAAGAGTATTTCCAGCTGCGTTAATTTCATTAAGCAAGTGAACATAGTAACGCCATACGACCGCCATTTCATTCCTTTGGGAAGCATTATGAACTCGGTTAGCTGGTTCATTAGTCTGCGTAGTTTGTTCCTGTTGTTGTATGTTTGCTTCGAAATGCTCTTTACATTTAACTAAAAACAAAGTTCTGAAGTATGTATTCCATTTTTTAAAGTACAACTTACGAAGAAAATCCCATATGTAAATATTTCGACTAAAAAAACGAGACGAACGGAATCCATACAAAAACACTTGCTCCAAGCATTTTACCAATCCTTCTTCACCACACAAAAGATTTGTTAGTGATCCAACATCTCTTTCTCGACTGGGTTTATAGTGCCACTTCACAACAACATTGACACAAGTGCCCAATTTATTTTGAATTTCTGAAGAAGAAAGTTCAATCCTCTGAATACTAGGGCTTCGAGCTCTAGGAGGTGTTCCGCATTCTTGCATAAGTTCAACATTATCAACATTTTCCAAAACACGATGACCGACCAGCAGTCTTTCTGTGGAATCGTCATCGACACCTTTTCCGAGCCACCGCCCACAAGGAAATCTATTTTCAAAATAGTAAGTATTTAATTATTTGCAATATGATAAATTATTTCATTATACTTGTAGGTGTGCCCTGTCACCTCATTGCGAATAACCACAAGATCAACCAGCCATTTATTGGAGGGCCCAGAATTATCATGTCCAATGCGCATAGTCGTAAGAATGCCGATGTTTTTATACTATGGGAGTAACCAATAACATAAGAGTAAAAAGGAATAGCATGCTAATCTTACGTGAAAAATAAATTCAAGTGCACCTTTGGGAACTGGTATGCACTGAGTTTCTGTCAAAGTACCAGAAATGCGAATCCAAACACCACTTGAAGTTTTATAACTCCCATATTTTCTCGATGGAAAAATGACCACGCGATAAGGCAGTTCTAAACAACAAATGTTAACCAGAATTTGGAACAAACTGATAAAATAATCAATAATTTACTTGAATTAGGATACGTATTAGTGAAGGAGCAATAGTCAACAGTGTTAAGGGTCAATAAGTGATAAAGAAACTGCTCTTTTTCCTCTTCGCAACGCAAAAATGCCGATCTTTTGTACAACGATCTTAATAAAGTTTGTTCTGATAACAGTGTTCGAAAATGTCGAGACAAAAGTTTTTTTTCCAAAGACAGTCGGACCCAAGCTCGAGTGTAGCCTATATGTGTTTTTATATCAGTCATTGCTAGGACATTTCTAGTAAATATAAAAGGAGACAGATCAGTCAGAAAGGAGCACCACTGTTAATTTTTTCCAATTAAACTTACTTAATGTCGAACTCAATAGATTCTGGTAAGGTGCAAAGTTGCTCAGCTGCCACAGAATTTTTTCGATCTCGTGACCTGCTTCGGTTAGGGCTTTGTGGAGACTCCGGTTCAACTCGAATAGTAGACAGATCTAATTCAATGCAATTATCATGTATCAATTTATTGAAAAATTAACCAAGATATAGCCAAAATTAAGGTATACTTTTATAAACTTAAAAAATAAATAACACAATCGAACTATTTTACACAAAATTAAAAAATAATGAATTTTTAATATCTTAAAAACGGTGTCAACCACGATAAATAGAATGATAAGTAAACAAAAAATAACATTTAAAATAAACACACACATTTTTAGAGTAAATAACAAGACTATTCTACAAGTAAAAATATAAATATGACCTACAATCCATTCTTTTCCTCATAACGCTCCATGCTAGTGCTAAAAAATTGATTTTGCGTTAATTCTCTTTATTTTGAATACATGTACATGATCAGATTTGAATATCAATAAAAAATGGGCCTTCTTCGATTTATTAAGTAATTTGATATATTCAGTGTTAGACATCCACTGGCTAAAGCTCATTTTAAGTTAAGAATCTTAAAAGTTATTTTCGCGTTTTCGCTTCCTTTTTTTAATTTTAATTTAAAAGCTCAATTCCATACTTTTAAATTAAAAAAAAAAAACGATTACAGTTTAGCGAAGGCATAGATAGTTAAATAAAAGAGACCAAACATCAGTAAATCCGTTATCCGTTAACCGAAAAGAAAACGAAAATGGCAAAAAAATCTCTAAGATTTTCGACTTGAACTGACTCCAGAAATCAGTGGCTTTTTGTTTGTTTTCAAGTGTATTTACATTTAAGGACAAATAAATCTTAAATCTTAATCAAATGAAGTGTGGCTTAGAATTTACATTTGTTTTTTTTTTTTGTACATATTTAGCTTACCTGGGGTTGTAGTAAGGTAACTGTTACTCAAAATGGTATTTGAAGGATTACGAGTTTCCTGTAATTCAAGATAAGCATGCAAATGCGACCAGAGTGCAGATTTTCCTTGTTTGTTTTGTAGTCCATGTGACCAGACTTTCTCAAGCAAATCACAAAGTGATGCTATAAGAGTATTTTCTTCAACACCACTTGAAGAGCCATCTCCTTTCAGACCAAGCGCTACAGCTTCGTTTCCCATCTTCTCGAGGAGCATACGTTTTGTTTTTGCTTTTATGTCCTAAAATAATATTAATTATTTTTAAGAGAATTTTTAAAATTGGGTATCCTTTCGAACCTTCAATAGACGTTCCACAAAAGTCCAATTGGCTTGAGCAATCAAGGACGGACTCATTTCTGTAGTAGATAGATTTGCAGAGTTTCGACTCGAAGTTGGTTTAACATCCAAAGGAATATCTTTTGCACGCCAATTCGTGCCATTTTTTACACGACGTAAACTGTTACCTCTGAAAATTTGAAATATTTTCCTTGCAGCAATTGTAAGAATGTTTTTTTTTTAATATATAAACATAAATATGCTCGGAACGGACAAATGCTCGAAAACAAACATTTAACATTTTTAATTTGAATTTATTTTCACAAAACATGCAGTTTTTTTTTACTCAAGACACTTGAAGAACATAATATCAACTTGTAAGTTCAACAAGTTATTAGATAAAGCTATGTTTATGTTGTTACATAAATTGAATATTCATAAAAAAGTATTTACAATTTTGACACTAATCAAACCTATAATAAAGATCGAAATCGCATCTAAAAATGTAAAATAAAAGAGGATTAGAAAATCATAAAGTAAAACTAAATCTAACCAAACACTTTTCATCTATTCTTTTCAAAGCATACACAAATGAAACCAAAATAAATAAAGCGACTTGAAATCCGCGTTTAACGTTTATTCTACCTCGAAGTGCACTCCTGATTTAGAACCGATTTCTCTAAAATAGGAAAACTTCGAAAGTACGCTGGTCTATTTGATAAAATTTCACTGGGTGGCGTCACCTCCATGTCAACTGTGTTGAGCCTCTTTTCAAGGATTTGCTGGGTTTTTTGGCTGAGCACACAAGGTTCATAGCTTGTTGCACGGATCATACTTTCACCTCCATGTCTCTTTCTATAAATAAGTCAAAATCCATTACATTGTAAAGATATTTGAATTCCTTACCTAAGCAATTTAATTCGGCTATCAAATAACTTTAAATTTGGATCCGGATCTGTTTCCCACACAGAGATAATTTTATTATCAATAAGAGTGGCAAACATTTGAGATTCTAAAAACCTGGATAAGAAAGCGATATGGTGTTCTGGTTGGTCTGAAAGAAAAGAAGACTTGTCGAAATTTTGCAAGGACTCCCTGTTTGATAACCATTCGCTTTTTTCTTGGTTTGGATAGATAACAAAGTGTTCATAGGCTGCAAACATTTGAACAAATCTATTTAAGAAAATTTCTCGCACAGAGTTATTTATTCTTTGGTCTTCATTGTATTCTTCTTGAAGACTAACTGGTGGCGGAGATGTTTCCTTATGCTTGCGACAGTTTTGAGGCATAGAATCAGTAGTATCTACACTCATATCCGATTTCACACCGCTCTTGCGTTTTAGGAAGTCCGTAACTCGGGGAACATGCTCAAGCCTGGGATGTGCAATAAGGGGCTGATACTCTACGTGGGGGTGGCTATTTGATTCATGAGTCGCTAGAGCTTCATATATGATTTGTTTACGTCTGGCTTGCATTCCAGACGGCAAAGTGCAACTTGATGTCATACCATCAAATTCGCTTCGTCTGCTGCAACTAATCGTGCCATTTCGTATGTTCGGCTCTAAACTTTTATCTCGATCAATATTAAATTTATCAAGCACCGATATTATTTCTGCTATAAAATCATTTTTGTGAGGAAAAACGGGCAATTCTTCTGGAAGCTGAATGACTTTTTTGTCAATATCTACATAACAGAGCGAAGCCTCTGATCCAACTTTCGTATTTGCTTCGCAATCAGCATGGAGTCCCATAACAAATGGCACTGGTGCGTCTAAAAAATGGTGAAGAGCTGCAGGTAGAATAGGGGCATAAACGTGAGGCCATTTGAATGGAAATATTATAGAAGTAATACACTCGCCAACAACCATTAACTTTTGATAATCTGAAAATTATAAAACAATTAAGGTGTTGGTTTTTTTCTCCTGAAATATTTTCGATTTATTTACCGTTAGAACGAAGTAGTATTTGATTTTCAAGCAGCACACATGTAAGGAGTTGAATAACACATTCTACTCCCAGATACGTAAAAAGCAATCGCAAGGAAAAATCCAACAGTGGAAGTTCCTCATTTGGCACCGGACGTTGAAGCACCAAAGCTGTAGGCGACAATTGCGGTTCTTCAGGGGGCAAGTATATTCTTATAGATTTTCCGGGTTTTGGTAATATCACTTCATATAAAATATTGTACACGTATGATTCGAGACTCAGTCCGGCACCAGTTTGTCGAGGAAGACATCTTTTGCAAGTATTTTTTGTATCAATTTTGTTTGCAAAAAAGAGCAATTAAACTTACCTGTAAAGATTCTTAAGAAATATTTCTGCAGCAAACGCGTATGGAAATTGACATATAAGAGATATGCTTTTCGCCACGTACAGTTTATCCTTTGTTATTTCGTAATAACTTAAAGCCGACTGCGGAGCTTGTCCAGCCACTTTAAAATGTCTTGGTAGCGATTTGCTCACAGGACTTTCTCTCACTCGACGAAGATTCATCGTATTTTGTCCATTAGAAAGCTCAGTTATAAACATTGCCTTAAATTTATAATAAAGAAAGTAGCTACTGGGGACTTTTAACGCTAAAAAAATACCTGCAAAGTGTGCATTGCACTGCAAATGTTTCTATTCCTCACTTCTTCAAAAAATATCAAGCTAAATCCATGGCACCGCTTTCCATCCTCTCGAGTCGTTGCAAATGAATGAAATTTCGGATCTAAATCATTTTTTTGTGTCCTAAATCGTAGTCCTTGGGGCAATGAGAGCTTAAATTGTAAGTCAACAGTCGGTTATTGTACAAAACTATATTTTAATTTTAAATATTATAATTACCATGCATATTCCATGAGAATCAAATGGATTCCATGCAACATTTTCAGGATAGTGGGCAAGTGGTTTGCTTTTGTAAGCTCTATCCAATGGTGAGCAGTGCAAGTTGTCTCCTGAAAAGAAATTTATCAGTGAACTAAAACTAACAACGTTCTTTAATTTTTTTGAAAGTACAGCAAAGAGGAATTTGAGAGATCGAAAGCTGATGCAAGTTTAAGAAAATACTAGAATTGAGTTTTATTAATTGTTGGTCGACTATCGCTCAAAAGGCACTGTAGAGCTCATTTTAGAGAACAATTTGTTACTTTTATTTTCAGCTATTAACTGTTTTTGTTTTTAATTAAGTACCTATTAGTATTAGTTTTATTTTTTAAGCGCTAGGAAATGTCATTGAATTTTCGAAAAATTCATTCCTAACAAGGTAACCAATTAGAATATTTGTTGTGTTCTTGCTGAATAGAAAAATATTTATTTTCGCAATGTATTCCTCTCTTGCATTTCATCTCTGAAGCCTGATTTTTTACTACGGACCTTTTACTGTTTTTTTTTATGTGTAATATAATATGTACCTACATACCTCATTGAACATAAATTTTATTATGGTTTTTAATTTTCATTCATTGATATAGGTATTATGAAATATTGCTAAAAAAGCAACAATTTCACTAGTAAATTGTTCGCTTTGGACATTTATATAAAAGTGTACCTATGTAGGTATAAGTATGAATGCAAACACAAGCCGAATATTTTTCTGCAAGTGTAGAAAGTTATAGCATTCTATGTTTATTTCCCTTTGCCTTGAAGATCAATTATATCCATATATTTTGCCTTCACAATTATACGTATCTCTTTATGGCCTTTTAGTTTATATCTTACATTCTTCTTTCTCTCATTTACAGAACAAGGTTCATGTTAATTAGGTATGCAGAAAGTACAAAATACCCAACAATATTGAATACCTAGATCCTTCACACACAGCAGTTGTTGTTAAAAAGAGTTACTAAAGCACACAAACCAGACATAAATTATTGAAGATTGAGATACATATCCCAAATTCATATCTACAAATAAATTCTCACGCATTGAACGTTAAGAAAGTCTTTTCTGATCTATGCATCTTATAAGGTCCAAGGTGATGACGTGCACAACTGTTTTGTGCTGTGATAGTTTTCAAAATAATATAACTTATTTGATCAACACAAATTTAATAGTCCATACTCTTCCACTCACCAGCAAAACGATCCGGTTCCAGTCCCGTATCCAAATCCAAGCCACATATAACAAAGTAATCAGCAAATCTAGAGAGCTGGGGATCTAATCCTTTCTTTTGGTCTATCCAGGAATCTGCATCAGTAGATTTTTTCTCACATTGAGATTTTTGTGCGTCTGTAGATACCTTTGACAACTCCTCGGATTTACTTAAATCCCCATCAACACAAGATGTTGACTCCGAATTATATAAAATGGATTTTTTGTTCGATTTTTCAGTCATGTTTTCAATTAAAACTGATCGCAATCTTTTTAGGAGCTTAACTTTCTTTTGTTTTAATTATGTTTCTGTATAGATGAAATTGATTTTTTCCAGTGGTTGATGCTCACACATAAACACTTCCATTTTATCAAAATATTGCTTGTAGTCCGAACACTTTGCTGAGATTTAAAGATTTGGGGGTCGAAAAACCCTGGGATAAGACCCAAATTCTTTAATTGGCAAAACACTTTCGAATTAATATAATTAAATTTAATCAACTTAATTTGGAAAATCTTAACTATCCATCAGTCGAGCATACAGCATAAGCTTTTGCTCTTTGCTGTGTTCGTTTTTGAGTCTTCTGTCTTCTTTCTTTTATCTTCTTCCTTTTTACTGTATTCGTCTTCATGTTTTTGCTTTTTGCATTTTGAATGGTATAGCGTTACAATATGTTACTATAACGTTATGTATTGTACATTTCTTATCCCACGAATTCGAATAGGGTCCAGAAATAGGCAAACTGTTTAGTACCTACGCAAATCGGTAAAAACTACATTTTATTTCCACAGTTTTAGTCCACTAACATCCTCTAAATGCTCTTTGTAATGCATTAAATATGTGCATAAAATCACGACAAATAGCTAAACATATTTATTGTCAACATGCAATTAATAATGCTTTGAACATTATTCCGAAAAAAATTAGCAGACTTTTATATACCTTCGCAAACTCAGTAATGTCAATAAATGAAGATAAATAGAAGTGGCATTGAACTATCAAGCAACGTTTTAATATCCTTTTAGCTATATAGAAATTAAAACATGTTATTTACGGTTTTTGTATACAAAAACCTGTTTCAAAGGCATATTTTATATCGAAACGCATGACGATATTGAAATTGTTTTGTTTAAAAAATATTATACAAAACATTAAAACAGACAATGACAAAGCACTAAGAGAAAGAAACAAACATGCATTCTTCAATATTTGTAAAATTACCTTTAAAAAAAAAACGAGTTTCAAAATGTAATTTGTATTAGGATTTAAGTTTTTTCTTGTATTTTATACTACGTTTCCACTGGACACTAAACCGAGATTTAGCTAGATTTGTCACAAATCTCCTTGAAATCTCACAGATTTACAATAGAAATTTTAAACTCCTCAAATGAAGATTTCAAATAAAACTCATTGAACTCTACTTGGAAACATTAGTTTGTCAAATCAAACAAACTTTTGTTTCGGAGAATAACTGTTGAACCGACCCATTTAAACGCCAATTTAGTTTATTGACAGATGGAAATGGAAAACAATAAACAATAAACAACTCAAAAACGAAAACGAAAGAAATCAAAAACGAAATAAAATATAAGTATACAAAAATAATAAATACATAGGTACAAGAATAAAATAAATCTAATTAAGATTGGTTGTTATGACAACGTCAAATTAATCTCCTTTTCTTTGGTGGAAACACCTCATGATTTATTTTAAATCATTTGCCTTAAATCTCGGATTATATTTTGGTGGAAACGTACTATAGAATTAAGTTTTATATTTGCTGATTATTTTTTCCAAAATTGGTGTTACTTTGAGTAATTTTTTTTTTTGTGAATCCACAAATATATATATCGTTCTCATAACAAAAAAATTATTCGTTTGGTCTCAAAAACGTCAACTTAATGCCCACGAAATCACTACTGGCGTTTTTTGTTTGAAATCATACCATTTTTCAGTTAAAAGAATGAAGTTATAAATTTGCTATTTTTCAACCATAAAAATAAGGCGACGCGACGACTGTATCTGATATTTGGAGAGACAAGTGAGATCTGAGCACTAGTCCTTAAGCCGTATTGAATAATGTTACGTTACGTTTCACTTGTTATGTTACGACTACGAGTCTGGGCTACATAGTTTTATGTAGAAAACAAAATGGCGAATTCGATCAAAGTGGATTTGCAAGTGCTTTATTTTGAAAGAAAATTTTTCATATGAATACCTAATTGAAAATTCCTCAGATTTTTGTCAAAAACCGTATAACTAAATAAATAAGGTCACAGTACTATCTATTTAAACTTAAACTACCCCATATAGTCCAAGTGCTTTATTTAATGAGACACCAGCACTAAGCACACTAATTATTAAGCAGTATAAACATTCAATTTTGTTCCCGAAACAAGTAAATTAGGAAATAAAATGCTTTGTTAACAAAAAAAAACTAATATGTAAAACCAAACGAGCCAATCTTTAAAATTTCCAATATTCTAAATCAGTGAACTAAGTGTTTAAATATTTTTAACGCTGTCAATATGCAGATAGAATATTAAAAAAATAAAATACAATCAACCGCACAGTTTTAAGAATCGAACCTAAATAATAATGGATCCTAACTCCAGCCCGTGGGCGTATGCTTATAACCGCATTGTTCCGTCAGCTTCAGGTTCCAGTGACGATTTTCAGCATACGCACTTGGCACAAATTTCAGCCGCCGCTGGGTCTTCGGCGCAATCACTGCTCCTGCAAGCAGCTCACTCAAGCATCGCTGG
This sequence comes from Eupeodes corollae, assembly GCF_945859685.1. Classification (NCBI taxonomy): domain Eukaryota; kingdom Metazoa; phylum Arthropoda; class Insecta; order Diptera; family Syrphidae; genus Eupeodes; species Eupeodes corollae. The sequence continues at coordinate 311,105,808 of NC_079147.1, read as the reverse complement.
TTTCAATGCAACAAGTGGAAATTTTGTGCCCCCTACACCGATCGGAGGATATAATCCTGTATTCCAGCAAATTTACCATCATGCCGCTCAGGCTGCAGTCCAACCGAAGCCGGCTCATTACGCTTCCTCTGCAGTGAGCACATCCCACCGACATCTAGGCCTGTCTGGTACGGTAGAAAAGCAAGAAATTTGTCGATCGCAACCTGCCGCTCTGGGCTACACAACGAATCAGTCCATTAATATACCAACGTCGAGCTATTATGGCGAGAACTCTTCTTCTAGTGGCGCGTCACCTTCCCCCACTACTAGTGCAACTTCATCAACAACTTTGAGTTGGAATACGCCAGTAATAGGCACGCCACAGCAAATGTCAGCGAACACTTTTCTTACCATGCACCAGCAGCAACAGCAAGCCCAACAACAAGCAACTATTAATCAAGTAGAAAAGGCAAGTAAATTGTGTTGCTAAACAAAACCACCCTAAAAAATATGGGTTTAATAATCAAAGAAAGTCAAGTGAATACCTATGTATATAAACCAATAATCTGGTTACACTAATTGCTTTAAGGGCAGATAGATTTATAATCGGTCATTTCAATATTCGAAATCTTGTTTTTGTTTGCATTCTTAATTTTTTCTCTTTTTCTATTAAAATTTCAGTGTTCACAAACCGTCAAATCTCATTACAAAAAAAACGCTAAACCTAAATGTATGTGACACTATTTCGTAGTTTTCCGAATTGATTTAAGAGCATAACGCGGTTTTCAATTCACTTTAAAATTCGTTTCACCAATAAATAAAGTTATTTAAAGGTTATTTGTTTGCTTTTTGGAAAATTCTCGTTAACTGAAAACTAATACCTAATTCTAGATCTTCACTTTTTTGAATGCTCTATCCATGTTTTATTGTTCAGGAGATAACATTTCAAATCTTTCAAAAAGTAAATAATTTGTTTCCCATTCATCGCCTCTGAAAAAACTTCGTTGCGATTGTTCCCTGGAATTTCTATTGGATGACAATAAGATGAACTTTCATATTGATATTTCAAACCCAAAACAATTCAAAGCAAAAAATTTAAAGTTTATTTGTTTATTTCAAAAATGGATGATAAATAAAAAAATGAATTAGTAATATATGTACTTTGTTTTGCTTTAAAGATTCAACTTTTCTTTAAGGCCTTTAGTTGCCAGTTATCACACACTTGCCTCCCGATTTTCAAAGATAACAGCATTTTTCAGACATTTCTATCTGTTTTAATCTGTTTTAGATGTACATAGATACCCGATTATGAAATTAAGATTTTGTACAATGACAACTAATTAGTCTTCAAACAAAATAGTTTGGACAGTACGAAAATAGGAGAAAACTTAGTCTGAAATAAAAGTCACTCTACTGCGCGAAAAATGCATAATTACATAATGACTATCATCTTTTTTTCGACACTGAACAATAAGAGATGTAAGGTGACTCTTAAAAACACTACATAAGGATTAAAAAAATGAAACTTCAAGTTCTTTGATTGGCCTTAATTAGAACTAAGGATGGATGCTGAGGCAAGTGAAGCATTAATTCGATTTTGAATATGTCTTTTTCATTTCCTATTATTTTGCAAGGTTTTTTCAGTCAAAAGAGGTGGTCTTTATATAATTTTGTGCTTACTCATGTAAATAGGACATGAAGTTGAAAATTGAATTCTGACAGAAGTCTTTTGACTCTAACTCGTAATCATATACAAGTGATGCAAGTTTTAAAAATAAAAGAATTTACCACAACTACCCTCATATGGGTCAAGACTACTTTTTGAAAATTTTTGTACATTTTTGCTTAAAGTTATGAAAATTGTGCGCTAGTTCTCAAACAAATATTTTTTTAATTTCCTGAACTTGAAATTTCAATATAATGGACATAGAAAAGCATGTATATTCTTCTGAAAGGAACCCTTTGAGCTCTTACCGCAAATTAATATGATTAGTTACCTAATAATATTTGCAAATAATATATTTGATTGTTTTGAAATGTATAAGAATATCAACGTACATACATATATTCAATGCATTTTTTAAAGAACATAATTTTGATTAGTATCATTTTATCTGCATGACTTTTTATTGAAAAGGTACTGTCATAGAACTACAATTATTCTTAATACTCCAATATATTATTTAACTATTTGATAAACATTTTAATTAAAAGATCTTTTCGTGAAAAAACGTACAGTCCCTGGCCATAATATTAGACTTATGTGTATTTTAAAAATTAGGTTTTCCTTCGGCTTTTTTGGTCACTTTGATCGTTGCAATGAAACAAGGTTGTTACATTAGCTTTTCCCGACATTTCGGCAGGGTTTGCTGCCTTCCTCAGGGGAACTTTATTACACATGAAATATAAAACACATAGTACAATATTGTGGACAACAAGAATAGGAAAAAACTTACAATTTAACAATTAAATTATAAAACCGTGTAAAATTTTTTTTAAATTTAATTGTTAAACTGTAAGTTTAATTCACGTGTGGAATCACCAACCACAAATACAGGAAACAGTCAAATCATGCATTGACAGTTAGCCGCGCAGAATTGAGGCAAAATATTGAAAAAAATTACAAAAGTAACAACAACAAAACTGAAAATATTAATTTAAAAAAAAAATCTTTAAATCTGTTGCTTTATTTCTAGAAAGTAGATTATATTCTGCATACAAAATAATTAAAATGCATTACAATATTCGAAAACCTGATTAAAAAAGCTGGAAATGAAGATTTTGCATAAAATCTAAAGTGCGTTTAATAATATGGCCAAGGACTGTACATACCTGGTTATAAATTATTTGGTCAGCTATTTAGCACAGCCAAACTAGATAGTTATTAGAGTATCCATGAAAAAGACTTGTAACAATTCGAAGTTTACATATTATTGATCCTCAATGTTTTAAAATTTTTAGTACTAAGTAATTTAAGAGCCTTTTTGTGATACGAAACTGCAAAGTATTTAAGAAACACATTTAAAATTTTGTTATAGTTTTTTCCTCTGGAAGGCAAGGGCGTACCCGATTAAGTTTGGTATCAAAAAAATAAATGACGTTGAGCATATAGTATGAGTGGTACAATTTTGAAAACTGTTGCTGCTGAGATATTTGAAATTGAAATTGACTCTAGAATAAAAAGCATTTCCATTTTTATCCGAAATATATATCTTGTGAGATTATTATTTTGTTAACCTTTAAAGTATAAGCTCGAGAAGACTTGATTGTTTTTTATAAATTTAAATACTTACTGTAGATTAATTCAAATATTAATGACCTTTTCCAAATTGAAAAAATGACACCATACAATCTTTGATACACGCTGTGCTAAAATTTGTATGATATAAAAATTGTTATCGAAAAATATTCTGTTGTAAAAATTATGTATTTTAAAATATAGAATTTTGGACAAACAAGAGTTTTGTAACACAGTATTATAAATGCAGTATTATGACTTATATAGAATTTTGACCCCAACTCATTTAAGATTAGTATAAGTAAATGGGTCTTAAAGATATTGAGAAAGGTAAAATTTCGTAAAGATTATTTAGATCGTTTTGACTTATTATAAAAAAAATACAATACATGTTAGAAGAAGTTTGTTTTTTTAATATTGTAACCTCTAAACAATGATAAGCAAAGTACTAGAAAATTATTTATTCGAATTCTTTAAGGTTTGCAGATTGTCCTGGTTTTTGTTATCTTCTTTGTATATACTTTGTATTCATTATTTACGTTGTAACATTAAAGAATTTTCTGTGTTGTGTTCAATAAGAAATAATCTAATTGGAATCCCACCCACTGCAGGTAATCAATTCCAAGCAGTCCAACCTTCAAATTCAAATGAAGGGTAACTCAAAGAATTATGAAGACCTAATTTATGTTGGAAACCATCAGCAAGAGCACGAAGAGAACACTCTTCAGCTAGATAATCAAATCATTCAAGCCGTCTCCGAAGAAGATTGCGCTCGTTCTGAAGAGGGCTTCTATACATTTGTTGACGGAAAACTGTCGTACAACATTCCCGCTGCTGCGATAAGCTCAGCTTCTCTGCCAAATAAAATGCCAGTCTCTTCGATTAAGGTTGTGACGCCAAGAAAGCATAGCTCTAGCGAAAGTCATCACCCTACTCTACAGCAAGGCTTAAGACAAATTCCCAGTCCAGCTTATCCAATTTATGAAAGCCCTTCCTTATGTTCTTCTGTGGGTTCACCACCCCCAGCTGTGAACAGTGTTCACAATAACGAATCGGCTAACAATTCGAGCCATAACAATGTGTACAAGTCAAATACACCAACACAACAAGCCCAAACCTCTCTCGACGTATCTAACGTTGGACGCGGTGCTAATAGCAATAACAGTCGCAACAACAATTTTGCGAGAAATAGTGTTAGCAATAGCTCTCTTTCACCTACAACAAGTGTTGGCTATTCTTCTGTGATAACAAGTGCCTTTCAAGCTCAACAGCAACAACAGTTGCAACAAGAACACCATCAAATTCAACAGTCTGTATGCTGGCCCGGTAGCAGTACCAACAAGTTATCTGATATAAGTAAACATGATCAGAAGGTGTACTCTATCCATTTCCCACATGCACAAGAAAACAATATTTACATATTGCCTCCATCGTTGCAAATAAAGCGTACGATAATAGAAACAGTCCAGCAAAACTCTGAATTACCACAGGCTTCGCCCCAGGTTCACCAGCAAATGGTCGAAAATACATTGCATGTTATGTCTTCACAAAGAGATGCAGCAAAACAACAACCTCGAAATCAATTACAGCCGACAGAGCCGCAACAAATAGCACAAAACAAACAACAACATTCTGTTGAAAACGTTTTGGCTTCAAACAATGCACAAGCGTCACAGATTCAAAATACCACTAAGGTTTGTATCTAAATGTTTTTTGTTTTTTTTTTTTTTTGTTTCGTTTGTTTTCTTAAGTTTTTCTTTAAGTATTATTTTTCTGTTGCTTTTTTAAATAAATTGAAATTTTATTGTTTGTCAATCTTCTTTTCTTTTTTATTTTGAATAATAATTGATTTTCTTATACATATGTATATATTTCTTAGATTTGTTTATTTTCATTAGGCAGTGTTTTGAATCTGTAACGCTTTGTTTAAAAAATCTTCAGCTTTAAACAATGTCATATATTCGGTCAATATATTACCGCGCTTTTATATGATTATATAGCAGATAAGAAGAAAAGAAGATTTACCCTCAATATTTGATAGGACTTTTGTGTGGCATTATTTTAAAATATAAATATTTTCAGGTTGAAGAAGTACAAAAGCCGGCTCCTACTAAAAAAGCACCTAGAAAAAGGCAACCTAAGAAAACTTTACTACAAAACAATGACTTTTCGCGAACATCACAGCAAAACAATCAACCTATCCAACAACCTTCAAGGCAACAACAACAGCAACAGCAACAAATTCAACATCATCAACCCCAACAGCAGCAGCAACAACAGGTCCAACAACAACAACAACAACAACAGCAGCAGCAGCAACAACAACAACAACATAATAGTTCCTTTTACGATTACAATAACCGATGGATGCAGCCAAAAGTTGAAAATAATATAAATATTCCGTCGTTCAGCAACAATCAGTCACAACAGCCGAATCCTGTACCCCAACCAGCGCACGTTCAGTCTTCTCAAACCCATCCTCATATATCTCAGATTTCACAGTACTATCCGGCATTTCCTCAGCATGTTTCAACACAATACGCTGCGTGCATGAGTCAGAATACTAACCTCTACAATTTGACGCCATTAGGACAAGACACTCAGCAAGAACAACAACAACAACAACAGAATGTTCATCAAAATACACAAGAAACATTGCAACAGCAAAACCCCACAGAAGAAGTGCAGGCAGACCAAGCAGCGGAAAGTTTGTCTTGCAAAGTCATAGTGCCCAATATTGAAGACGAACTCCATTTTCTTACGACTGCGGATCCGAAAGCAGCTAAAATGCAAAATAACTTACTTTATGGTCGTGATTCTAATAATCTCAAAACATCTTTGCAAAAACCACCAGAAACAACAAACACGTACCCACCTTTTGAAAAGAAAGACGCGCCAGGAAAGAAATCAGCCTTCATGGATAGCTATCTTAAATTTCTTCAAGGTGAACGCGATGAATCACCCCCGCCTCTTATGAAGACAGGTAGAAAATATAACTACCAAAAGCCATGTATGCAAAAGGAGTATGCTAGTAATAACAAAAGGAAATCTAATGACAACAGTCACTCGTCTAACACATCTTCTGTGACAGCTGCAGAAAACGCGCCAGCAGTAGAAGGCTCCGCTGCACCTACAAGCAATAATGAAGGAACTATCACTGGTTCAGATGATGGCCATAAAATAAAAATAATAAGTCAAACCCAGATACTCCCAAAAAAGAGACCACAAGCACAAAACATGGCTGCAGTTATACAACAGAATCCAGCGAGTTCTGAAGAAACTCCACAACAGCATCAGGTGCAACAGCAACAACAACAACAACAACAGCAGCTCCGCGTTCCGCAACAACAACATTCGCAGCAGTACCGACAGATTCCACCACAATCTCAAAACTTCCATCAAGGTAAGTGCAATTTCTTTTGTGATCTGTTTCAAGGTTAAGGAGTTTCGTTTTTGCATTACAGAAAGACACTGAATGAATACATTGTTTAAACGTGCGGAAATATCTTCATAAATATTGCAAAAATAAAACATTTCGTGTGTTACAAAAGTATACTTTTTCTGATTTACTTTCATCTAAATTGTTTTGAGATAGCGCATAAAACAAGAAAAAGTTTTGTATTTTTGTAAAAGTGTTTTTCAGAAGAAAATTTCACAATTCTATATCAAATTATTTTTTTAATCTTAAAGCTCACATCACTTTCCCCACTTTTAGGGATTCATACGATAAATAAATAAAAACTGTAAATAAAATTGTTGCCGATAAGAAATAAACAAAATGTGTATCCAATGTGGTGTATCGAAGTTAAAATATTTTTTCACTTGCTACTTTTACTAGTAGTAATTTAATCCTCAAGTTTAATTAGGAAATAAGAAGGGAGAAGGTAATCTTCGTATTTTTTTGTATCAATAGCTTTCCGTGAAGGACCTTGACCTACGGAAAATAAAATGACACCAAACCGAACAATAAAAACAAAATAAATAAAAAAAAAAAACGAAATTAATACAAAATTGCTAGTACTGCATTAATATATCTTAATTCTAACTCACTAGCTTATTAGCATTTTGTTAATAAGGAAATTAAACAGAATTTCTTAATTTTCCCTTAGATCCCTTGGCTCTTCCTCCTCGCAGAGAGCAATCTTTGCGAAAAGCAAAGGCACGTGGTATCAACGAAATTATGCAAACTTCCCCTGCAGTTACGGACCGCGATGAACCAGAAGAGTTTGCTGATTCTGATGCGGACCCTGTTTGGACACCACAAGACGATGATGTAAACCGTTTTAATAAATTGTAATATCTGTTTATATTTAACCTTTTTATCATAGAGTGAGGATGGTATGCCTGGAAACTTTGCGGGAAAACGTAAGAACCGGCGAATTAAACCAAATCCTTCAACAAAGAAAAAAGATAGCTCTGCTATGAAAGACGATACAACATTAGAAAACGATAGCATCAATAAAATGGCTTTAGTTTCATCAACATCGAACAATTTGTCAGAGAATACATCTGCAAATGCTGGCGACAACTTCAAGGTAATGTAATCAATTCAATACATGTTTTAGATGTTATTATTTATGTTTCATTCAGACTGGTGATTTCATTGTTCTGCGGTCAGATTTAGTAAATGACTGGCCAATAATATGGCAAGTTGATTCTAAGTGCATCTTACAAAAATATGAATCATTCTGCCAGAATGGAAAAATGTTCTATCGCAACATGTCGAAGGTAAATTCATAGCAATATTTTTTAAAGTGCTTGATAAAAAAAACTGTCATTTGTTTGCCCAGCAGTATGCATCATGGAATTTAGACACAAAAAAACTATACATTAAAGCACCAGTACGCATTCAAGTTCAATCTCATACCGAAACAATTGTGGAGTTTATGCGTTCTGAGTTATTAGCTGATGATACTGAACAATTTATCGAAAAAATTATGGAAGACTATCTTACTTATCGAGATCATTTTGAGATTTACATTCAAACAATGATTTCACAAGTCTTGGACCCGAGTTTCTTTTCGGAAATTAATAGAGAAAAAGGTTAAATATAATCATTTCATTTATGCTATTTGTATTTTCTTAAAGCGTGTCTTTGTTTGAAAACAGACGAATACTTTTTATCAAGTGTAAGGACCATCGATGAAATAATGGAAAATTGCAAAAGAAAATTACTTTCGATAACTCCTTGGACGCGAAGTGTTATTGTTTCGATAGAAACATGGCCACAATGTCATGTTTTCACAGAATGGGGGCAAAACAATGTGAATCAGAAAAACTGTGGGGGATGTCACCAGCCGGGTATATCAGTTAGATTCCTTCTGTTCGGACATCCCTACAATACGAATACAATGCAAACAGTTCCAGTTGATATGAGAGTCGCTTACGAGAAGGTAATACAAAAACTATGTAAATATTTAACTTTTTATATATTTGGTATTCCTTTATAGGATATTCTTCTTTGCCGAATATGTGCTGCCAGAGCTGATATATTCCACAAAATTGCTCATGAAAAATACAATTTGTTTGCTATTTGCACAAGACGTGTTGGTGAACATCAAAAAGAGTTACCAGGAAAAAGTTCTACAGACATTTTAAATGATCTGCTTGCTGAAAACAACTGGGTGGATGAGGTGAGTACTCATCAAATACTATGAATGATACTACTGCTATGATTCAACAATATTTTTTAGATGTCTGGTTTTCAAAAGAGCTTTTATCTTAAATGTAAATAGAAAGGTTTGCCATTATGTTTTTAAATTTGTTTGGGTCAAGTGACTGCCACGGCTGGCTCAAATAAATTCCACCGAAGCATCAATTTTCGATTGATCTCTCCCCATCCTATCTGTCGATTTGTCTTGCTTTAGACTTAAACAAAATATTCATAACAATATTTTGCAGGAGATAAATAATTTGAAGTCAATATCTCTCTTTGTTCTCCTAAAACTCTAGTCAAAACCCATTTCTTCATTTTTTTGTTCGTTTTCCTGATATTTCTTTTTCCAAAGTTGTGACTTGGAAATTACCAAACTTTTTTTTGTTAACGAGATTTTTAGTCGATAACCAATTTTAGTAGCATTAGATTTTTCCAATAAAATTTAGCACAGAATGAAATCATTTGAAGTCAATTCCTTCATTTATTTCATATTCACGAGATATCGAGAATAGAACATCAATTTTTACCAGTTTATCAATTTTTTGTAGATTTTCATTTGTATGAAGAAACTGACTGTTGGATTCTTAAGTCTTTTTTTCGGTTTTTTGATTAATAAAAAAACCTTTAATTGAATTTTTTGAATTGTAAATAAATGTTGCCCAAATGCTGTTCCCACAATGGGCAGAAGCATTAGAGAGAGTACAAAATTGTAGCTATTGACAAATTCTGCCCAAGAAATTTCTTTGGTTAGAAATTGTTGGTCTGTCAAATGTAATATTTTGGTACGTAAATTGTCATAGCGTCTGTGTTCGTTTTGCTACGCATTGATTGCCAAATAGTTTTTGCCAAGAAAGCCCTTCCATCCTTTTTTGTCAGTTTATTATTTATTATTTTAATGAGCCAAATATACATGTCTATGGTATATAGCAAGCGATAACAACATTTTTCGTTTCATCAATTTTGAAAATATCGGCAAAGATGGAGATACGACCTGATGACGTATTTTAAATAGTAAACAAAAGAAACGCTAACTGGAACTTTTTGAAATTATTTGCATTGCTTGGTGTTATTGTTTGTAAATTAAAATGTATTTAAAGTCGATATCTGCTTGTTTTTGCGATATGACTCATAAAAAAACTTATCCCATACACACGCAGTCATAGAAATCTATCTAAGAACTATTTATTTAGATTTTAAGGACCTTGAAATGTGCGTCGGAAAATGTCAAAACCTAATCTGGACCAATTATTACAATAACTTCTAATAGGAAGTTTTCATCTACTGAACAACAGCTTTTGATCTCAAACCTGTTCAATAGTTAATTTAGTTGCTTATAAAAATGAAAACAGTAAAACCCAAATTAGTGCCTCTAGCTGAAGTGACTAATCCTGATTAGAAAACGTTTTATTTTTGAGTACCAAAATTCTAATGATTTTTGTATTACATACCTTTCGCTTAACTGCTTAACAAATTTTGCTTAAAACATTTCTTTGAGCAGAAATTATCTTCTTTCTCTTATGAGTTTAGAATTTAAATAAAGTAAACTTAATGTACTGCAATGGTAAAGACCTATCTGCTTTTCACTAAAAAAAAACATGGTTTGAATTGATCTCAACCAATAAAAAACTTTGACGAAAAATCTGGTTTTAGGCATTATCTTATCGCGGTTTCAAAAATGTTCCCAAGTCATACAACCACCACCCCCAAAAAAAAATATTTTTTTCATCATTCAGGCGAATTATCCTCGCATAATTCAATATAAATACAGCAAGAACTTCAACATTGCAGAAAAATAAATCTTTCTTCTGATTATACTAGAACTAGCTGCTCGGTACGTGCTTCGCTACGTATAAGGCATAGTATTAAAAAAAATGATTATTAAGTTCATTTATTTAATCAAAAAAATATTTTAAATTGCTAGCTATTTAAAAGTCCAAATGACCCAAATGATATATTGTTTACCTTATATTTATCAGCAAAGATTAAAACTAAAAAATAAAAAAGAATTGGGTACTATATGGGTTAGTCTAAAACAGTTGGATAAACAATATTTTTAGTTTTTCCATTTTGAGCATGAATAAATATACAGTTGGGACACCGACTCTGGAACAGTCCACATAAAGTTGGGCAATGGGCATGTGAAAAATATGATTCCTTCAAATTAACACCACAAACGTGAAGTGTTAGCCCTTGGGCCTTATTTATGAACATCGCAAATGATATACACACAGGATAATCTATTGAATTCAAATGGCATATCAGTTGAAATCAAAGGGATACTCTACTCAGTATCAAACACACTTCTCCTTTTGATTTAAAATTTAAGATTGTAACTTCAATCAAATTTGGGAATAACTTTTTCACTGCCAATCTGGTGCCATTACACAGTTTTGGTGGATTAATTTTTCGAAATAATATAATCTAAGCAGCAAATTTTCAGATTCAATCAATGCGGTTGTATACCAACCGGTTCCAATGAATTTAAAAATTAAATTGGATAAATCATTGCCTCATCTTGATTCATAACACTGTCAATTGATCAATATGTCGTGACTACACGTGGCGGTTTCGCTTCAATTTGAAAATTGGTGGCATTGATATGAAAGTTCTCGGTGCTAAAATGGCGCGTTCTCTCAACCAATTATTATTTCTGTAATTTTGAAGAATATTCGGAAAAATACATTCAATCAACTCATCTGTCGGTTGGTATTTTGCCATCACCAATTTCTAACAATTGTTTTGATAACTCATGAGCAGTTGCATCATTATGTAGCTGAATACGCATATTAATATTTAGAGTCAATTTTCGTACATATCTCCAAAGAACTGAAGACTTCAAATAGGCGTTTTTATTTCATCAATAGGAGTTAATCGAGGAATGACAGGCAATGTTTGACGAAAGTCCCCTGAGCACCACCAAAACAGATGTTGATTACCGCGTTAATCTTGCATTGTGCGATTAAATGCTTCCATTGATTTTTTATTCGCCATTGTGCACTCATCCCATAAAATAATTGACGTTTATCGCAGACCTTTTTCCATAGCAGAATTTCTCGAAATATTGCAAGTTAGAGTTTCAATCACCCGTTCATTCAATGGCAATTTTAATATACAGTGTGCGGTCCGACCACCTTCTTATAATGTAGCAGCAATTCCCGAAGATGCAAGTGCCAATTCAATTTTCTTTTCCGATCGAATAGTCGTTAAAATCAATGATACAACGAATTTTTTGCCTGTAACACCAGTTGCATCCTTTTTAATTTAATTTTTTTTAATTTTCTCTACGTACAAACCTCCTCTGGACTTCCACGAATAATTCAAGACCAAAATTAGCCAAATCGGTAAAGGCACTGTTGAGTTATAACATTACAACGAAAAGTGGCATTGATTTTTATATATATAGACACGTTAAAATTTCAATTTCATTAATTTCAAATTATTATAAATTTAAATTTTAACTGTTCTGTCAAGGAATGCTTACAAACATTTGCATTGCGTAACAACGAAATTGTTTCACTAAATGTTAAGATTGATATGTCGAATTAGTAAATTAAAAAAGTGTAAAAGTAGTTAGAAATTGCTTATATTTAAAATAATTTCAACAATAATACTTCGCAATAAATCTTTTTAAAAAAGTTTTAAACAAATTAAAAATGTTGAAATTTGCTTTTTAGTACATAAGTTGAATACGTATACTTTTCAGTTCGTCATAATCTGATCGTTTCTTTACTGTTTTTTTTTTCTCTGATTAAAATATTAAGCATTTTTATTAACATCCTTTTTTTTGTAAATTTTGTGTGTTATTTTCAGCTATTTCGTAATATGAGAAGCTCCTGGGCAGAAGTTGAAAGTTTGGAACGGCAAAAACGTTTTCACGAAGTTTCGCAATAATAAATTTGATTTATAAAAAAATATGAATTAAGTATTTGGTTTTTAAAAAAGTATATTTTATATTATTTCGATGTAAAGAAGTTTTTTGTTTCAATATCCAATTAAAAAAAAACATAGCTATAAGAAATATTATGAAATGCGCAAATCTTTAAGATTAAATTTTGTTCAAACAAATTAACATGGTTTTTAAGTTTGAATTTATCTTCTTCATTGCTTCAATGCGTTATTGAATGAAATGTGTATAAAATAACGAAATGATAAATTATAATGAAAACAATATTTACGTTAGCTCGCGTATGTATGTTAATTGTTTTCGTTTTATTTTTGAATACAAAAATTCTTTTATAGCTGACCTACGAGTAAATGTAAGCAAATAAACAATTTGAATGAAATAAAAACTATACATTTTTTGTTTGGGACTTTATTAAAAGCAGTGGGTGGTTTTTTAACGTTCTTTTCAAAATCTTTGCTCACAAGATAAAAATAAAATATGTTATGATTTTCATATACAGTGACGGACAAAACAATAAGACCAGTAGGGATGTCTTAACAATGAGCTATCTCTTTTTAAGATAAAGACCGTTATATTTTTTTGTGTGAAAAACGGTAAACTTTTTATTCAAGCAAAAATAATAAAGAATAAATAGCTTATAATTGTGAAAAACTAAAAAAAAAACATTCATTAGAGGTGGACGAAACAATAAGACCAGGTGACTTCTGTTTAAATGTATGTTGAAATTATTGTTATTTGATTAAAATATGAAATGCCGTTGAGGTGGAAATGGAAACTCATGCAAGACAACAACCTGAAGCATACATCTCGAAAAGCCAAAAGCTGGATAGAAGAGAAAATGATCGATGTAGTGGCCTTGCCTTCTCAATGTCCAGATTTAAACCCTTTGAAAAACTTGTTAAAAAAGCACTCGCTGGAAAAAAAATCAAAAAATAAGGAAGATTTGCGGAATAATTTTCAAAAAGCTTGGTGTGCAATACCACAAAGTACCTGCAACAAACTTGTGGAGTCAATGCCGAAAAGAGTACAAGATGTGTTGCAAAACAAGGGTTATAGCACCAAATACTAACAACCAAGTGTAGAAAGTATCAAAAACACAATCAAAATAATTTATTTAATAAATGGTCCTATTGTTTTGTCCATTCAAACATAAGCTTTTTTTCTTTATTTTTTGTTTTAATAAGTAAGTATACATTTTGGAAAAAATTTATTAATTAATTTACTCTTTATACTTATAATAAATATCAAATTAAAAAAAAATTTTGGTTGAAAACAAAACATTAAAGTTATTTGCGTGTTACTAAGAACTATAAAAATGGTCCTATTGTTTTGTACATAATATACATATTTATGGATATTTTTTTTATATAAAATATTTGATTGGTTTGGAGTATTGAATACTTAATTGTGCTTAGAACGTTTATAAAAATGAGGTATTTAATTAAATAGGATTGCATATATACTAAATGTTTGTGTGACAAAGAAAGCCATAGATGCCATTAGCAAAGAATATGACAGTATTAGTCAGCTCCGTGATGCAATCGTTCTTACTCTCGCAAAGAACAAAAAAATAAATTTATAGCGGTCCTAACTAAGGCTATCAATGCCCCCGTTAACCCGTTTCAAAGCATCGTATTTACTTTTTAATACCCCTGGAGCTGAAATTGTTTCTGATATGGCCACTCAAGGTGTCAAGGAAGTATACAAAATCACAAACAAAATTGACGGGGAACTGGTTTCTGCTGCACTTATTCTCTTCTCCTTCGACCGCTACCAACTACGGTAGAAATTGGTTTCTATTAAGAAAGGGTTAAGGAATATATTCCTAATCCAATGCGCTGCCGCAAGTGCCAACTTCTCGGTCACACCATTAAAAGGTTCTCTAAAGACGAAGCTTGTGGAACTTGCATTCTCCCACCTCATGATTACGCCCCCGAAAGCTGTACAGACGTGTTATGTGCGCAAACTGTCCCCCAACTGCCAAACCTCATCCATCATCGTTCGTTAAATGCCGTAAATACATAAAAAACAAGGAATTTTTGTCAATACAAACAAATGCAGTGTGGCTGAAGCTAGACGCCTCTACAATATTAGTAAACCAGGAAAGGTAGGTAATAATAGTTCATCCGATAATGTCGCTCCACGTAAAAAACAAAAAACCAACTCAAATAAAATAACAAGAGCTAAGCCTAACTTTGCTGACAATATTCTTAACCCGAAATAGAACTTTTACCATGGTATATCAGCCGCCTTTAACCTTATCAATACAAACAATACTTTAAAAGCTCTAGAAAACTACTGCTGATAAGAAACACTGAAACTCTATGCAACAAAAAACACGTGTTCCACATGAAACTCAAGCTGTCAAAAAGAACCAAAAACAATAAAATTAGCCAACAAAAAACAACGAGCCTGAAAATAGGAATGTTTCTGGTTCTAAGTCAGAATTAGCAGATGACGTTAATATAATTTAACCCATATCTTCTATTACCCTTTTTCTCATACAACAAAATCATTATTTTTACCTTTAAATACAAATTATAAAAAAGAACCCGACTTACATATAGTAAACCACCAACAAACCCGACCCCGCTGGCTTTTCACCGGCAGCGGTCTGACTACCAACGCTAACATAACATGTATCACAACAGAAAACAAAAGTTATCTCCACTCTTCAAATCAGAAATTTTCTGAAAGTTCTTCAGTGGAACATAAAAGAATACTTACATAATTCTGATGAGCTCAATATTCTTATAATTTTCACCCTGTTTTATTGCTTGACAGGAAACTCACTTCTCTATCCAAGCTAATAATATTATTCCAAAATCTTACACTGCTTACTTTCATAACGTTCCCACGTGACAAATAAACAAGGTATTGGTATTTTAATAAAAGCAATATTTCCCATAAGCAGTATCAATTAGCTCTAATCTACTAGTCCTCGCTATAGAAATACAAGCGGCTATTAAATTAACGATCATTTCGATTTTTTTTACCTGAACAAAACTTAAATGAAAATTATTTAGTACATATTTTGATTTATATATATATTTCAATAAATATCCACAATAATTGTAGATAAGCACAAACTTACGTCGTAGGTAGTATTATAATTAAATTAGTCGACAACTTAAATATTCTTGGATTAAGTTTTAACAGAATATTAAAATGGAATGATCATATAAAAAAAAATAGGTGGCGCAACAGTCCGTAGAGAACCAGGGCCTAGTGACTTGAAACTCTCAAGCATTCCTGTGTGCGAACAATTGCAGTTTATATGCCGCATCCAAACTGCTTATTTGAGAAAGCACTTTTTCATGACAAGAATTACTCTTGGAGAATTTGTCAATTCCTCGCAAGAGGCACTATCCGTAAAAAAAACTTTAGGTGGCATCTTCAGGGATCGAACCAAGACCTCTCGCATGACAGTTCAACGCACTTTTTTTTAAATTCATTTTTATTGATTCAAATTTAAAGCTGGACAAAAATTCATAAAACTAGCCTAATTATCCATAACTTACAACAACCCATACGGACACTCTAAGTTAAACAATAACACTTAATTCTAGTGCCTTTCGGCCCTAAGATCTATGTAAGTTCAATTCAATTTTATTTATTTTTTTATTCATTAGAAAATAAAAAAAAACTTATATCAATATCCTTTTTTATTTTTACATAAAAACTACTTAAAATTAGGTCCTTAAATAAAACTTAAAACTAACTTAAACTACCTATAAACTGCTTAAAACTAGAACAACCACAGCAGCAAATCTAACTATCTAACATTTTTCCTTTTTCATATTTTTTTGTCTTTTTTTTATTTTTTTTTATTCCATGTTTCTTTTAATTTTTTTTGTTTGTATTTTTTTTTGTGCCACCATGCCTATTCTACTTAAAAATAAACTATAAAACAAGTATGTAAGCGACCAAGGCTTGAAACCCCATCTCGACTACCCGCTATCAAGTGCCGATTGAAGCCACCAAAACTGGTTCTGCTGCTTCACCCTATCAGTTCGGTCCCGTTCGGACACAGCCCTACTAAACCGAAAGAAC
Organism: Eupeodes corollae; assembly: GCF_945859685.1. Taxonomy (NCBI): domain Eukaryota; kingdom Metazoa; phylum Arthropoda; class Insecta; order Diptera; family Syrphidae; genus Eupeodes; species Eupeodes corollae. The sequence continues at coordinate 311,088,978 of NC_079147.1, read as the reverse complement.
TCTGCTCCGCCTTGTGTCATGCCGTCCCGATTGTACAGGAGTCGCCTATCCACGGTTCTTCGTCTGACGTGGTAGATTAGCGGAACTGACAATCTATTCTGTATCAGACCGCATCTATCTAAAAAGAGGAAAGCCTCTGGTGGAATGAAGCCGCTTTAGCAGTCAAGCGTGCACTTTTAAAATACTCGTCGTTCGGATAGAACGCCCCGAAAATTAAATTGTTAATCGAAGCCATAGCTCTTGCAATGTGACATCGAATGAGTATCATCACAAAATTGTCAATTCTTTTGATTCGAGCCCCGTTGACAGTGCCACGGAATGATCATACACCAAATCTTAAAAAGAGCCTTGAGAACAGAGTAGATGTTACAAGTTATTTAGGATGTAACGAAAGTAGTGCACATTTAAATGCTTATGTTGCGTAGTCCGGGCACTACTTAGCCAAATTGATTATGGCCTTTGTATATATGGCAGTTGTCCTAAGTCCACACTAAAAATCGTTAAACCGTTGTACCATTATGCAGCCAGAGAGAGTATCAATGCTTTTTTCCAAAGTGTCTTTCTCACCCGGATACATAGTCGAAAAGTACTTCAAATCCGCAATATACCGGCCTATTATTAAAAGAACTTCATAGTCAATATCGAACATGATTGTAGCTGCAACCGAAATAAACCCTCCATTAGGATTTTGAGCAAAGTTTAAGCCTTTTCAACCACCTTGAATAAACAAAGACTCGTCTTTTATCCTTGACTTTAATTCAAATCGAAAACGCAGTACCGACAATATCAAAGAAGATGGATCGCTTATTAGCACGGGTCTCCTATAAGAACAAACATCGATTTTCACTGCCGAGGCGCATATACTGCAAGCGGCCAAAACATCTCTAAATACCCACGGTAAATATATTATTACAACTGACAGTATATTAGTCATACATTCTATCCTTTATGATAGATACAATGTTAGCATTTTAAATAAAATAAGAGACATCATTATTCGTTCACCTAAAAAACTTAAAATAATTGGACTCCTGGTCACGCAGGAATACCAGGAAACTAATATGCTGATCAAGCAGCGGCGCGCAATATGTGACTTCACCTTTTTGAAACGCTAACTACAAAGACCTAAGTAATGCCATCCAGAATATGAACTCTAAATTTAATAAATTAATCCACTACTATTAACCCGGAACGCGAAAAGTCAAGCTATCCAACATCTACTACCAAAAGAGGCTGGGATGCGACCCACACTGATAACTTCCCATCCCGTCTGTCGATTTGTCTTGCTTAAAAGTTTGTCTATATGTACTAGTATCGATTTTACCAAATTTGCGTACTATTTTTTATAGATTTTATTTTTTATGAAAAAAAGGACTGTTGGATTTTTATATAAAAATCACTGAATATCGAAAACAATATTTTCTGTGAAATAAAATAAGTTTGAAGCCAATATTTTTAATTTTTGAAAAGATATTTGAGTAGAACTTAAATTTTTACCAAGTTTTAGTATTGTTTTTTTTTTTAGAGTTTTATTTTTTGTAAAAAAAACTGTCAATTCGATTTTTTTAAAGTTTTATCGAATGTTGCAAACAATATTTCTTATAAGATAAAATAAGTTTGAAGCCAATATTTCAAATTTTTTAAAGGATATTTGAGTCGAAAATCAATTTTTACCAACTTTTGCTAATTTTTTTTAGGTTTTTAATTTTTTGTTCAAAAACTGTCAATTCTATTTTTCTCAAAATTTTATTGAATGTTGAAAACAATATTTCTTATAAGATAAAATAAGCTTGAAGCCTAAATTTTAAGTTTTTAAAAAGATATTTGAATCGATATTTATTTTTTACGAACTTTGAGTAATGTTTTTTTTAGGTTTTTAGTTTTTGTAAAAAAACTGTCAATTCGATTTTTCTCAAAATTTTATCAGATTTTAAAAACATTATTCTCCATTGCTCAAAATTGTTTTGGAGATGAAATCATATGTAAGTCGTTAAATTTAGTAGGTGACAAATTTTTTTTTCCAGTTTTTTTGATTTAAAAAAAAAAACCGTTAGATAGATTTTTTTCAAAAATATACTTCTTTGAGATCATGTTACAGTTTATTATATAAAATTTAATTCAAGTCTCTAGCGTTTTTGGTTCTTAAGATATTTAGGGTTAACCAAAATTTTCACCTTTTTTTTAACCTGCTAAGGTAAAAAAACCACCACGCAATTTTCTTGAGAGCCCTTTCTGCATCTTTCTGCCTTATTATCTGTATAACAAAATTTATTTGAAGTCGATATCTCTTCTGGTTCATGACCTATGGACGACGAAAAAAACGTCGTGAACGTACGGATGTACGGACGTACGAACGTACGTACACACGCACTCACAGACATCTTTCTAAAAATCTTTTATTTCGACTCTAGGGACCTTGAAACGTCGAGAAATGTCAAAATTTTCAATTTGACAAATCGGACCCATTACAATAACTTCCTATGGGAAGTTAAAAATCGCATATACAAATTTCCTGAGACTTCGATTGGGCCAACTATCCGTTACTCATCAATATCTACTCCGAAAAGCAAGCCGTCCGATTTGGTCAACGACGTTAAGCACATCTTGAGGTTAGGGCAATGATCACTGCTCAGTGCTCAGTTCTATTATAAATAATATTAAAAAAAAACAACTCTGTTATATCGATTTTAAAAGCTTCAACTATAGAATATTTCAATGATTGATAAATCCATTAAATTTTCTAATATGTCTATATAACTACATATGTATGTATGTTTATCATTAAAAACATAATATTAACTTTATATTAAAAAAAATAAACTTAACTTTTACTCTTAATTCTTATTTCAGTACGATGTAAGCATCAGAGGCGTTAATGCCTGCAGCTTCAGCTTTCTAATTACTATTACCATTATAATTATGTTTTTTATTATATTGTTATTAAATAATAATAACAATAATATAGTGGTGCAATTGTTTTGTCCGCATTTTGCAAGAATTTCTTTTCTTATATCCTATTTTTTCAAAATGCATAATTTTTCTTGATGAGTAATTATAGTTAGTTACAGTTCAATTGATAATAAAATGAGTCAGTTTTGACACATTCAAGCACATCTGCTGTTTAAAGAAAATACATTCTAAGCAAACAATTCTATCCTTGAGAATGTGCAAACTTTTCTTTAACGTTGAGTGATTTCCTTTCCGTCAGTTTATAATTCAAACTTTTGAACAAAAGGAAACAGTAGAATATACATTTAAACATTCTCTCTTCAGACAAAAAATAATATATCAGAAAACAAATAACAACATTAATATAACTTTCAAATTTGAATAATAATTATTATTGGCCAATGTGGCGTATACTTGTTGTTTCTTTCGTTCATTTGTGCTTTGCCTTGGCGAAAATTTTTAAACATTTTTAAAAACGAGTTTTAGAATATTGACTCTTTGATAATTTTAAACGATTTAAAGTGTACTTTTGTTCTAAAGGACTTGTCTTACTTCATCTATATCTTATTAACTTCCCATAGGAAGTTATTGTAATGGGTCCGATTTTGACATTTCTCGACGTTTCAAGGTCCCTAGAGTCGAAATAAAAGATTTTTAGAAAGATGTCTGTGCGTGCGTGTGTACGTTAGTTCGTACATCCGTACGTTGGCTACGTTTTTTTCGTCGTCCATAGTTCAAGAACCAGAAGAGATATCGATTTCAAATAAATTTTGTTATACAGATAATAAGGCAGAAAGATGCAGAAAGGGCTCTCAAGAAAATTGCGTGGGTGGTTTTTTTTTACCGTACCAGTTTGAAGAAAAGGTGAACATTTTGATTAACCCTAAATATCTTACGAACCAAAAAGAAAACTGAAAAATTATAAGACTTAAATATGATTTTATCTCCAAAACAGTTTTGTGTAACGAAGAACGAAGAATAATGTTTTTGACATCTGATAAAATTTTGAGCAAAATCCAATCGACAGATTTTTAAAAATTGATTTTTGACTCAAATATCTTTTCAAAAATTGTAGATATTGGCTTTAAACTACTTTTGTCTTTAAAACAATATTGTTGTTAACATTCAGTACAATTTTGAAAAAAATCGAATTGACAGTTTTTGAACAAAAAATTAAAAACCTAAAAAAAATTAGCAAAAGTTGGTAAAAATTGATTTTCGACTCAAATATCCTTTAAAAAATTTGAAATATTGGCTTCAAACTTATTTTATCTTATAAGAAATATTGTTTTCAACATTTGATAAAACTTTAAAAAAAATCGAATTGACAGTTTTTTTACAAAAAATAAAACTCTAAAAAAAAACAATACTAAAACTTGGTAAAAATTTAAGTTCGACTCAAATATCTTTTCAAAAATTAAAAATATTGGCTTCAAACTTATTTTATTTCACAGAAAATATTGTTTTCGATATTCAGTAATTTTTATATAAAAATCCAACAATCCGTTTTTTTCATAAAAAATAAAATCTACAAAAAATAGTACGCTAATTTGGTAAAAATTGGTACGAGTACATATAGACAAACTTTTAAAAAAGATAAATCGACAGACGGGATGGAAAGTTATCAGTGTGGGTCGCATCCCAGCCTCTTTTTATATATACTTTATCCTTACAAAAATTAGAAAAAAATGTTTTTTTTTTTTTAAAGATGAGAAAATGGTTTGAGGGTGTAAATCAACAACTACAAATGTGTTGGACTAACATGTCGCAGGCAATCATTTTCGGCTCACAAAATGTTTGCGTGTAGTATGGATTGGTTCTTTATTTTGATCACTTAACCTAGTAAAACTTTCGAAATTTCAAATTTTTTGTAGTTTCAGTGACACGCTAAATTTTCTTACCGTGAGTGTAGAAACTCCAACAAAATTCAAGGAAATCGTGGACAGCATTGTAATGGATCATCGGCATACCAAGGTTATGCAAAGTATTTATAATAAAAGTGTCATCACTAACACTCACAACGTTGGTGATATCAATCAATATTTTTGGTTAATTTGACGTCAACCAGGAATCATTCTTGATTTCACTATGGTCGCGTGATTAATGCTTTTATCAAAACTTTACAATGAACGGTGTTGATTTCGTATTCGATGTATCACCCCTTATAGTTTTTTGACAATATTTGTGTTACACTGAGTATTTTCGTACTCAAACGATCATGGCTGTTGTACTTCTGAAAAATTATTTTTGAGTATGACCGTGATAAATAAACTACTCTTCTGATAGTTTAACAATGCACGTTGTTGAATGAATATTTTTTTTTAGAAACACGTTCATAGTAAAATTACAATGTTCAGGCTTAAATTATATTGTTTCCGTTACTCCTTAACTACGTTTATTGTACACCTACTACAACTGTGATTGCTTAACAACGCTTATTTCGCTGTTAAATGACAATGTTCAGGCTTAAACTATAATGTTTCCATTATTCTTTAACTACGTTAAACTACAACTGTGTTTGCTTGACAACGCTTTATCTTCAGTCGTTTTTTGATTTCATACTTACTTTAAAATCTGTGAACTCTTAAAAGGTAAAATAAAAAGTTGATTTTCATTAATTTAACTGTTTTTTATTGTTTTGTTTATTTTTTTCTTGAATTTTAAACAATGTTTTTAAAGAATAAAATAAAAAATAGACACATTATTCAAAAAAAATTAAAATTATAAAATTTTTACCACTAGGGTTTGAAAGCAAAGACACTGGAGGCCCATGAAATTCATTAATATTATAAATATAATACATTTAAGAATCTTTTCAAATTTCAAAAGCGTTAAAATGATAAATGTAATTAGATATTACTATTTTTTCACATATTATATATGGAACATTTTTTAACAAAATAATACAATTAATTTTGTAAACATCATTAAAAATGCCAATATAGTCATTACTTTTATAATAAATTTTGCGATATGTAAAAGAATTGTAACTTATCACCTCATTTAAATTCATTTTGTAGGAAGAAGCGTTTTGTAAATTTGGAAATCATAAACGACCTTTTAGTAAAGTGCCACTTTTTGGTATATTGGAAATTTCCGGAGAGATTCCCAAGCTGCAAGTTATTCTTTTACAGAACATTAATGAGGTTTTAATCCTAAAGACAATGGAAGATTTCTACGAGAAGTGATACTATTACAATAATTTTTAAGTACTTTGTGCTTCGATTCAAACCGGAATGACCAAAAATGTTTTAACGGACCAAGCATTCGCATGACATGAGGGTAGTGAATCATAAAATGATATTTAGGTTTCAAATTTTCATTAAAAAGCTCAATATAGGTCGAGTGGTGGCTTGAAATAAGGGATTGAAGATTGGAAAGATCAACTTGTTCATAATTTGATTTTAAAACAATATCAATGATTTTATTAAGAATTTTTAATAGTTTCCAGTGCTCATTACCTTCTGGAACGTGATCAAAAATAATAATTGGTAAAAATCTACAAAACGTCCACATTTCTTTTGCTGAGATATTTAATTTATTCCGTTTTATATGTTCGGACTTGATTACTGGATGAATATTTCCAATTTCAGATTCACTATACCTGAAAAGTTGTGTTCTGTTATTTAAAACGTCTAAACTTAAACAAAATTTCTTCAATTATAAAATGATTGATGAGCTTACACAAATCGTAATGGCATACACCCAAATAAATCGTGCATTGTATCTACAGTTAAGTTTTGAACTACATGAAATGATAGAATATTGTTAAAAGTTGATTCTTCTCTTATTCCAGTATTCAACATTCTATCACTTGATTTTGGGAATCTAAATATATCGAGATTATAACCATTAATAGTTCTATGGTTACTACTATTATCAGAACAAGTTGTATAGTTATCATTTTTAGAACAACTGCATATACGGCAATAATATTGAGAATTAAAACTTTTGCAGAAACCGAGGATGGTATTTAACCCAAGATTATCTCCTGTTATCAATCCCAATACAAAGTAAAGATGTTTTGTCTCACCTGATCTTAGTTTAATAGGAACTCCGTTTTTTCAGCATTTTTATTTCATCAACAAGGTGGTAGAAAATCGAATTTTCACCAAAGCATTTATATTTGGAATAAAACAACATTGCCACAAATATATTGTCTAACTCTGAATTAATGTGCTGTGGAAGACTTGGAAAATTGTAGTATACGGCTCCAATGGAATGACTTCCACCGTGTGACCCTAATGGATTATTTAATTCAAAATCATCGAAATATAAATTATATGGCATTACTTGGGAACGCTTACTACTAATTCTTTCCTTTCAAATTTTAGTTGTTATTAAATGCGGTGTATTTTTAAGAGTAAGGGTTTTCATATTTTCTATTGCGGATTTATAAACTTCAGGTTATTCAAAAACTTTCCAAAACTTTCAATGGTAATAAAATACCATCAGATTCTGTTATATTAATAGTGGGTGTAGTTCCACTCTCAACACAAACCTCATTATTTATAACATAACTAGAAGGTTCTTGATATAAATTAATATTTTTTGTTACCTGAATAAATCTGTGAAAAGTTTTAACTTTATCGAAAGGATTTTCTAGAAAAAGCATAGTTTGTTTAAATATTTCTTGCTTTGCCACATTGATATGTTCAAAAAACTCTTGATGTAGTTTTTTTAAATATAAGTGAAAATAATCCCTCAGTCAATGCATTAATTATATCTTCTACAATCATCCGCGATAAATTAGCATTCCCATACAAGTTACAGAAGAAACTTATTGCCGAAGGTTCTACAGTTAAACAAATCAGATTCTTCATAAGTACTCTTCGTTTAAATGTATGCCCTTACATGATCGTTCTAAATGTCTTCTAAAACTTTTTAGGTTGTATATTTGCTTACAGCTGAAACATTGATAATCGTCTGTTTGTTTGAAGTAATGTATTGTCTTATAGTGACATATAAGCTTTTTTACATCAAATAATACAAATAAACATAAATGACATTTACACATTTTATTTTTTTAAAGATTCTGTGAGGATAAGAACATCAGGCGATACTCTCTCAGAGGTTTCAATTTGAAAAAAAATGTTTGTATAAAAAGCCAAACAGATTTACATTGGATTGGATATTTGAGATTAAGAGCAAACAAAATTTTAAAGCAAGTATCTAACGCTGGCAAAAAGTTTTGAAATTTATATTTAATTTCGTTAAAATATACTAAATATGTGTTATCAAACCAACATTGAATTATAGGGCCCTATTATGACTCGCGAGTCGCAAGAAAAATTTAATAAATGTGACTATTTGGTATTACCGTTTGCGAATCGCCTAGTTGACATTCGCCTAAAATGTCAAAAAAAAAATAGCGAATTGAAATCTCGCTCTATTACCACTAGCGAATGTTCGCTTTTATCTGTCAGAATCGGTCGAACTGTAGTTCTTCGTGACTTGAAGAAATTTACTGTTAAATTTGAAATCGGTGGTTGTTTGTTTGTTTTATTTTGTTTTGAGAATAATTTTGGAAAATAAAGTAAAATGAGTTGCACTGGAAATAGAAAAAGGTAATGAATGCTTAAAATTAATGAATGCTTAACAATTGCAAAAATAATATAGAATTTTATTTGTATACCTAGCATAAAAAGAACCAACTCCAACCAATTTTCAAAGCTCGTTGAAATTATGGAGACAAACCCCGAAAATGCGAAAGGTATAGGATCTTTCGGATCTTCAAAAAAAAACCAAGCCTGGAATTTTTGAAAACAAAAAAATTGTTCTTAAAAATAGCCCATTTACTTCTTTACCTACGAATGGAATATATTCACACCTAGATATCTTGACCGCTCTCCATTCAACCACCAGCTTTCCAAAAGATCCTTTAATTCAATATGATTCCACACAAAAGAGTCATGTGTTGAACCTGGATATCTGGAATCAATAAATCTTATAATTCCATTATTGTCACAGGCCTTGAAATGAAAAAAGTTTGAGTGAAATAATAAGAATCAATCTCTATGTATCTAACTAACCACCACTAACATTTAAACTATAAAATCCTTTTCTGTTTAAAAATTGATGTTGTAGCTGAACAGGAGCGATTATTCCAATGTGAGTCCCATCTACACAGCCCACTATTCCGGGTAATCTGGCCCTTTCAAAAAAGTAATAAGTAAAAAAGTAATAAGTAACTTCACTTAGAACTACTGAAACTTTTATATATGGTGGAATTGCAGAACTTTGAGTAGTTTTAAATCCTGGTGTAATGATGTTTAAAATATAACCAAATGCATGCTTATTAACGCGAAAATATGACACAAACCTATAAAAAGAACAATTGAATTAAACTGAAATAAAATTCACAATTTTATTCTTACAAATTATCTGGAAGTTGAAGTGGGTTGGAGTTGTCCCTTAAACTTCTTCGTAATCTACACACCAATACTTTCTCCGCTCTTTCGTTTTCATCTTCATCTTCAAAAAATTAATCAACACTGCTTATCATATTTTGTTTTATTTATTTTACTTTTTTCCAAATTGTAAACAATATATCATCAACAATAATTTTCAGTCTTTGACGTTTCACCGAGTCATGACGTTACATATTTCACTTCTTAAAGTTGGAAATATTGTTTTCAAAAGCGAACGTCGAAGTTCGCCTTTCATAATACCACGATCATTTACTTCCCCTACTTCAACCACTAATGACTGCTGGGAGTCCTTAATAGTTGGCTTGAAAAACTTTTTTTTTATTTCGCTTGAAACAGCTGCCTTTATAATTAAAATATCTTCTGGATCTGAAAAAAATCAAAATTATAATTAATATGTTACTCTTGGCTTTCGTAAAACAAACACGATTCTCAACAATTTTCAAAAGCAAAAAATACTTAAAAGATGAAATAAATATTTGGTGATTTTAAAATATACAAAAGATAGAACGATGCCTTTCTGGGTTTAAAGCCCACAAAATAGTTCAAAATCAACTACAATTAAGCCGCTGCCTTAACCTTTCGATGACAACTGTTTGTTTATTTAACAACATACATTTTTTTATTTTAACTGTAATTTTGATTCGGCTTGTTTTCTTTTTCCACCCTGTTATAATACTACCCCTTTTTTTGTGTATATATATTTATAAATGAATGAATAAATGAATTCATATCGGAAGGTTAATTGTACTCGGCTTAAAAATAGATTGTAAATATATTTTATATCCATCCATATACTCATATCTACATAACGTTAAAAATAAAATCGATTTTTTACAAACCTCTTAAAAACTTTGTATTGTTTAACTGACAAAGAAGGTCGTGGCAGTTTTTATCTTTAATCTTGTCGTTAAAAACTGGTAGAATTGCTGATTTAAAACTGTCCCATTTTTCAATAAGAAGACTTTGTTTTCCCGGAAATAAAATTTCGAAATCAATATTGATCTAGAATTATAAAGAAAATAAATATGGGAAAATAAGATGAGGCAATTATTAATTTTTATAAAATCGTGACAATTGAAGAACTTTAGAAGTTATTGAATATCATTTTGACATCTAAGTTACGGTCAGAGTATCTGAAACATACCAAACGATCTTATATTGAAATCGATTGGCGAGACGATAAAATGATGTAAAGTGAAACAAATTAATAATTCTGTATTATTCATTTTGGGTCATATTCATAGAGAAATTCTTATGTCGTGATTTATTGATCTATATTTTAAGACTTATTTTGTTTAATAAACACAGGGGCTTGATTTTGCGGCAAAAGGTTTTGCTTTCGAGTTTGCAATTTTTCAATTATTACTTTCGCTTTCGCCTTCTTCGTTTTGAATTCGACCAATCAACGAGTCCGAAGGCGACTTTTAAATTTTATAATGTTTGTTAGCGAGTTCCGACAGCATTTTTTTGGCAAATTCACAAGCGAAAGAGTGTTTATTATTTTTAACTGTTCGATTTCGTGGATTCTTTCTTGATAGTAATATTTGATTTATCTTTGTTTTAAATTTCTTGTAATTTATTCACAATAAATGGTTAGGTTAAGTTATTGCGGCTGTCCAAGATGGAAACGGACACACTTAGGCCAGTTTAATGGCCCATTTTGATACCACATGAATCTTGAGGCTTCCTTCTAAGCTCAATGGAACCAGTTTAAGTCCCTTACGAAACGTGAGAGGCTGATTATGCTGATATGATTTAGATCGTTTAGATTTAGATCGTTAAAAAAGAATTCTCCTAGGTAGTTCTTGCATTTTCGAGCCAGAGCACGGCTTGTACAGAGAAGATGAAGAACTGTTTCCTCCTCTACCTCTTCCATACAGCTTCTGCAAAAGTCATTTGAGAATACGCCTAGTTTTGTGGCGTGCTTTCCTTTTAGACAGTGTCCGGTTATGACTGTTGCTCAATCTGGTGCCTGCCCTTGCATTAGCAGCATTTTACAAATACCTATTGGTATGCCAGTACGTGCCAAACGTGGTAGGATGGGCTGTACTGTGCCGTTAATGGCGAGTTCATCTGCCTCACAGTTACCTGGAATGTCTCTATGGCCTGGCACCCAGCAAAGGTGAATATTAAAATGTTGTGCCATCTCCATTAGAGATGATCGGCAGTTATAGACTGTTATAGAGTTTGAAGAAACTGAGTCCAGAGATTTGATAGCGGCTTCGCTGTCTGATAAAATACGGATATCAAATGTCGATATTACGTTTTCTTTAAGCCAGGACAAGACTTCCTTTATTGCCAAAAGTTCCGCCTGGAACACGCTACACTGGCGGCATGAGAGACTAAATTTCAATCGTTCAGAGTACACACCTCCACCTACCCCTTCTTTTGTTTTTGACCCATCTGTATAGAAATGGATTGACTCATCTTCCAGGAATTTCCTATCCTCCCAAAAAGATCTGGGAGGTATAGAAATCTGGAAATTTCTATCGAATTGCAGTTGGGGGATTGTGCAGTCTGTGTGCTTTGGAATTGATTCTAAATACCTAAGAATTACGGAGTGGCCAATGTTGTTGTAAGTCCACTGCTACGAAGCTTTGAGGCGAATAGCAGAGCTTGCTGCTATTTGTTTGCTTAATATATCAAGAGGTGTAAGGTAGAGTAAGTTGTCGAATGCCGCAGATGGGGTCGTGCGAAGCGATCCACTTATACATACATAGGCAAGCTGAACGTTGGACTTTATTTAACTTATCCCTGTTTATACTTTCCCTACAGCAGTCCACCATACTGCCACAACGTACATTAAAATCGGTCTGATTACCGATGTGTATAGCCAATGCGTGATGGTGGGTTGTAAGCCCCATAAATTACCAATAGCTTTTTTGCAAAAAAAAAAGAGCTACAGTAGCTTTTTTGACTCTTTCCTGTGCGTTGCGTTTCCAATTTAGTTTTTATCTAAGACAAGACCGACGTATTTAGCCTAGTCTGAGAATTTTAATCTTTAATATAGGGAGGGTTGACAAATGGAATTTTGTATCTCACCGAAAATAAGACCAAATCAGTTTTGTGTGGGTTAACACCCAGTCCACACAGAATTAGTCTATCTAAGGCATTTTGTAAGAGTTTTTTTTAGAGTGTTAAGATGTTTTCCTAAAACTGCTATAGCAATGTCGTCTGCATAGGCTATCACTCTGAAATCTCTCCCTCTGCATCCAGACTAATTAGGATTTCATTCACCACTAGGTTCCAGAGGAGAGGGGATAGAACACCACCTTGCGGTGTCCCTCTACTAACGAATCGTCTGCAGAAGTTTTCCAGTTTTGAGTTAATTATTCTGCTAGTAAGCATTAATTGAATTAACTCCCGAAGCGAACCATCTTCGATGTCAAGGAAAGCAACCATAGTGAAATCTTTATGATGAAGGGAATACTCGAAGGTGCGTACTTAAGTGTGTAACGCTGTTTCCACCGATTTACCTTTACAGTAGGCATATTGAGACGAAGACAGAAGTCTTGTATCAATACTTGCCCTTAAATGGATATCAATCAATCTTTCCAAGGGCTTAGGAACTACCAGGAAAGTGATTGTCCAATAGTAAGTTCAGCGATTCAGGAGCCGTCTGCATTTTTCAAGCAGCTTGGCATCGCTGTACTAGTTGAAAGAATTCTCCGTAACCTAGAGGCTTAAGAAGTTTCTTCTATCGTGCCACAGAAGGATCGCCAAGAAGATCGCTTAGATTTCCTTAGTGCCTTCTTGTAGATTCTTAGGGATTCTTTGTAAGAGTCCCAATGAGATGCTAGTCTTGCGGCTTTGGCCTGGTTGAAAAGTTTCCTGCATTCTTTCCTGAGCGAGTCAAGCTCTGAGGTCCACCATTGTGGTTTCTTGTTTCCTCTCAAGGGCGGATCCAGACTTTTCATCAGGGGGGGGTCACACACTTTAATGAGTTTTTACTCACCGCCTAAAAATGTTCCCTAATGTTTTGTAAAGGATGCTAACAAAATTTAATAATTGCTAAAATGACAACTTTAGCTATCAAATTATTTAGAAAGCATTCCAAGATTCGAACAGTTGTCTAAATATGCCATATTTAAGAGCTAAAATACAATAGCTTAGAGGGTTTTTGGTGCATTTCGCGCCGAAATGTAGGAAACTGTTTTGAAACGTTGCTTTATTCCAAAAACAATACACTTCTCTTGTTTTAATTTCTATTAATGCCAAGAACGCTGCAAAAATTTAAAAATCCAGAAAATGAGAGAAGATCTGAATGTAAAAATGGCGGGCATTTTTTGACGTAGTTTTTACGAACTTAATTTGCGGGAATCTCTTATTACTATCGTTATCAATCTGCTTATTTGGATCTTATAAAGGCGTTAACAAAACTTAAAAATTGTAGAAAAAAAATGGTTTGCTTCTTGAATTCAAGGAAATAGTTGTATTTAAGAACATAATTTATTTAAAAAAAATTAAATTAAAAAAAAGTAAGGTAGGTCAACAAATGAGTTGGGAAGAAAAGTTAGATTTAAAAAAAGTAGATTTATTTAATATTTTAAGATCTTTTGTATTTGTTATATTCAATTAAATATAATTGCTGGCAACACCATGGTATAACAATTTACTTTATCTAAAACTTATATAACAACAAGATAAAGTATGCTCTCTCTCTGCCCGGCATCCAACAGGTTAACATCTTATTAATTATTAAGTATAGAAATATAAAATAAGTACATTGTAAAAGTTAAACAAATAAAACTAACAAACTTAAAATATAAAACAGTATTCAACAGAAAACCAGTCTTGAAAGAAATGAAATGCACGACTGGGTCGCAAGAACTTGATAATTTCTTCCAAAAAGAAAATTTCAGAAAATTGTTTAAATGTTTAAAAGTATTGCCTATATTTTAAGATTTAAAAATGTGCATACCTTCAAAATAAGTTCTTCTCAATAATTTAAATACCATTTTATTTGTCGAAAAATCTAGATTAACCTATTTTTTCGAAAATCATTATAAATTTTGTCTTAAAAATATTTTTGGTATAAGCACTAAATAAAGAGCTTATAAATATATGAACATTTTACATTTAAATTTCGTAAAAAAATGTTGTCCCCTTTCTGAGATATCAAGTTTTGTAAACAAAATTAGTATTTTATTAAAAATAAAAAAAAATACATTTTTGATCATAAAAAATCATCATCGATTTTATCATTGACAAGAGCTTGCACAGAAAGAGAAGAATTTTGAAATCGTTCTATTAGTTCTTGAGAAATCTTAAAAACAAAATAAAGATTTTTTTTGAGGGGTACCCTTCTGGAGCAAAACGAAAATATGTTTTTGTTGTAGAAAGAAGCCAAATTAAGAACAGAAAATTTTGAGAAAGTTTTAGAAAATTCACATGTTTGAACCAAAAAAATGTATGTGGGGACTGCTGTTATTTTTTGTATTAATGAAATGATAAAAACTCCCTACACTAATCAGCTGAAAATCTTAATTTCAATCAGAACTTGTTTGGACTGTAGGGGCCAGGAAAGACAGACAGACGGAAGGAATTAGACACTTTTTTCGACTTCTCTACCGCCGTAATGTCATATTTGATAAAAAACTCTAGTTTGAAATTGTTTACTAATGCAAAACTTGATATAAAGTTCCTATATGTCGCAAGTAAAAATCACTTCAATGTTCACTATTAATGTGTTTTAAAAAAAATGTAATTATAAAGTTGAAGGCTAGTTTAAGGAATTCAAAGGCAACTTAATATAAAATTGATGATCTCTTATTCAAGGTTTCTTCTTAAGAACTTGAATATTTGCTCTTTTTCTTAGAAATATTTTTTATGAAAATAATTTAAAGCATGACTTAAGTTTTTTCAAGTTCTAAATTGAGCAAAAATAAAAATTTGAGTTGTTTTTGATAGCAAACCACTTTTTAGTGAATGTCGTTAAATTACTAATAAATCTTTAAATGAAATCTTTATCTATACAACTTAACTGTTTAAGCTTTTTGGCTCATATGACCCCCCCTGGATCAATTGGTCAAAAGTTGATGAATTTGTGCTGTGTTTTTGGAATAGGGCTGAATATCCTATTCATATTATGTTCCTGGTCCAATCTCCAGTCAAAAGCAGTACTTTTAGCAACAAAGTTTAGGGAAGTAAAATACAAATGTTGTTTTCATATACAAAAAAAAAAATAATTCAAAATATAATGGGGGTCATATCCATTAACGCAATACGATTAGTTTTGAATTGAAGGGAATTCTTACGAAAAAGTAAACATATTATCTCCCAGGGGGGGGGGTCATGACCCCTACGACCCTCCCCCCGTGGATCCGCCATTGTTTCCTCTTATGTGTATAAGTGGACAAGCAATTTCTAGCGATCTGTTCATAACTGAGGTAAGGTCATTGACTTTTTTGTCAAGTTCATTAGCGTTAGATGTGGAAGAACGCCCTTAACTTCATCCATAAACATAAACAGTCCTAAATGCAGCAATTTTGATACCGCAGTTTTCACTCTCACATTGGAAATGTCGCCATTTTAGTTTTAATTTTTGTTTCTCTGTTTATCCCTAATTTAAATTTCATTATGAAAACTGAACTTTTAAGAGTAAGTTGGGGAGTGCAAACTGCGGTACGTTTCTTGGGACAAAAATTTTTATTCAACTACAATGATCTCTGTAATTTTTCAGAAATAAAATATTACCATTGAGAATCGTAGCAGGATTAACTCCATTCTAGTCGTTGTGTTATTTGCAAATAAATCAACGCATACCACCTAGGAGAAGCCCTCGCCTTAATCCCGAGGGTCCATCAGCGATGCATGACAATAATGATCCGCCAACCAATGAATCAGAGCCAAATAGAGATGGCAGAGTAGATTACGTCAGGTAATCTACTCGGTAAACTACGTGTAGTTAATTGGATAAACTATACACGTTTGATTTGTTTCATTTATTTCTACTCTACATTTGTTACGTGTGCTACCTTCACAAAAAAAAGGAATTGCGATTTTTTTTTGATTTACTACATTTGTTACGTCGTCTGCTACATAAATGAGGTGGTAAATGTAGTTAAATGTAGTTAACGTAATTAAATGTAGCAGACGTCTACCTAAATGTAAATGACGTCTACCGCTACGTTTGCTACATAACTACGTTAACTACATTTAACTGTTAGAACGGCTATTCCAGGAAGTCCAATTTATAAATAAGAATTAATTTAATTCAACATAAATTAAACAAGATATTTATTGTTCAAGAATATAGGATCGAAAAAATCAAAAATATCGAACTTCAATATTGTTCGATATTAAAACTATAAAAATTAATATAACAAGTGATTTTATAAAAAAGTATATATATAGAAATAGTGAACTATATATATCTTAACACCCCTTCTTAATAAACACTTCTTAAGTAAAGTCTTTATCGTTCTCAGTTAGACCAGCCAGGAGTCTGAATTTTGATTACTTAATATTCTGTAATGGTTTCGTTAGAATGTCTGCAACCATTTCTTCAGTTGGACAGTAAATGAATTTAACTTCTTTAGATTCTTTAATGTCACGAAGAAAATAGTACTTCACATCTATATGTTTTGTTCGAGGATTTATCTTCTCTGAATCTAGAAGTTTTAAACAACTTTGATTGTCTTCGTATATTGTAACATCATCTAAATCAACTTGTAGGTCTTCAAATAATGTTCTCAGCCAAATAAGTTCTTGAGTTGCTTCTGCTAAATCGACAAGCTCTGCTTCATTTGATGAAAGTGCAATCAATCCTTGCTTTTTACTTGCATAACTGTTTATAGCTTCTCCAAATTTAAATAAATATCCGCTTGTGGATTTTCGTCCTTTAACGTCTGAAGCCCAATCTGCATCGGCATATCCAACAAGTTTTGAATTTTTGTTGCATCCAACACAAAGCTGTAGCTGTAAAGTTCCTTTCAAGTACCTTAAAATGCGTTTAACTTCGTTCCAATCACGCTGAGTAGGACAGGATACTTTTCTGCTAAGAATTGAAACAGCTGCTGCTATGTCCGGCCTTGTATTTCCTGATAAGTAAAGAAGTGAGCCAATAGCTTTTCGATAAATTTCATTGTCGTCTAAAAGCTCATCATCCGTCATTTGGTTTTTGAAATATCCAGTATCTAAAGGTATTTTGGATGTCTTCGCATCTGACATATTAAAGGTACCAAGTATTTTCTTTATGTATTTTTCTTGGTGCATATAATTTGAATTCCAAGATACAACTTCAAATGTCAGCAATTTCAAAATGTTTTCTAATTTCTGTAATTGTCTGTAAAATTAAATTCTGTTCTTTTGAAATAACCAGGATGTCATCAACATAAACAAGTATATATATAATTTTGTCACCTTTGCCTTTTATATACAAACAACTATCAGCTTTACCCCTTCTGAATCCAAAGTTAATTAGAATCACATTTATCTTTTGATTGTTTGAGACCATATATACTTCTATTCAATTTACATACCAAATTTTCTTTTCGGCTTTGTAAATATCCTGGGGGTTGTTTTAAATAAATTTCATTTTCTAGGTTACCATTCAAGAATGCAGTTTTAACATCTATGTGTTATATTGTCATTTCATTCATTGATGCAATAGCTAAAAGTGTTCGAAAAGTCGTCTGCTTCACCACTGGGGCAAACACCTGGTCGTAGTCCTGGCCATATTTCTGTGAGAAACCTTTCGCCACAAGTCTTGCCTTATACCTTTTTTATTCGTCAGCTGATGTTTTTATCTTGAAAATCCATTTACAGTTTATAGCTTTTCTACCTTTCGGTAACTCCACTAAATCCCAAGCATTGTTTCCTTGCATAGCTTGCAGTTCTTCCTCCATGGCACATACCCATTGCGCACTGACAGAACTTTACAATGCTTCCTCATAAGTTGTGGGTTCATCCGGGTAAGCAGTTTTATAGCCATGTCTTTAAGAAGGTACACCTTTGTTGGTTCTTGCTGATTTTCTAACATTATCTTCAGAATCAATGCCATCTTCTAAAGAATAGTAAGTACTTCCATCTTCTGATAACTGTTCTTCAAAATCAACATTGTTTTCATCTTCAACAATTTCTTCATTCTCAAAAGCATTTGTTAAGTTGTCGTTTCCTTGGTTCTTGCTGGTAAAAAGATTAATTTCAATAGTAGAATCATCTTCATATTTTGTCACATCAGGTAGTTTTTTTTCAAGCCGGCATTAATTTCTTCATTAAACTTGACATCTCTGGATTTGATTATCTTGGCTGTTTCTGTATCCAGCAGTCTGTATGCCTTTGATTCATCACAGAATCCTACAAGCACATATTTATAAGATACATCTTTTAGCTTATGTCGAAGTTTTTTAATGACATAGTGATATGCGGGCCCATATGCCACGCATCCAAATGTTCTTATATGAGTCATAACTGGTTGTCTTTTAAAATACATTTCATAAGGAGTTTTTAGAGTAGTTTTCGATGGTAATCTATTTTGTAAATAATTAGCAGTATTTAAAGCTTCTGCCTAAAATTTTCTGTTCAGTCCAGATTGTATAAGCATGCACCGTGTCATTTCCATTAGACTCCGGTTCTTTCGCTCAGCTTCACCATTCTGCTGTGGACTATAAGGGGCTATTAACTGCTGCTTAATACCTTTACTTTTAAGATAATCTTTCAACTTTTTTGCCAGTGAATTCTCCACCTCTGTCAGTTCTTAGTATTTTTATTGGTCTTTCAAAATAGTTTTCAGTTTGTTGTATAAACTCTACTATTTTTTCAACAGCTTGACTCTTTTCTTTCAAAAAATATACAGTACAGTACCTACTGTAGTCGTCAATCATTGTTAAAAAATATTTGTTTCCACTGGGAGTTATTTCTCTCATAGGTCCACATAGATCTGCGTAAACAAGATCCAAGACCTTACCAGATCTGTTTGTGGCTTGCTTTGGAAACTCTGGTCTTATCATTTTACCTCTGAAACTGGAATCACAGTGATCAATACAAGAACATTTAATGAGTTCAAGTCCAGTAATGAAATTCTTTTGGATCGCATCTTTTATCGACCTTAAATCTCGATGACCGAATCGGCGATGAAAAGTATGAACACATTCTTTTTCAATGTATGTTACCCTCTTTGCATACAAATCTTCATTAAGCCTATAAATGTTTTTATATAAACTAGACGTTGCATATATTTTACCATGATGTGATAGTTCACAAATCTCATCTTTAAATAGAAGTTTCCAACCACTTTCGACAAGTTTTCTATAACTGAAAGCAAATTTCCATCTAGCTCAGGTACATAAAGAACATTCTTGACAGGAATTGCCTTATTCTGACAAAGCAATATACCACTGCCAGAACCATTTGCTTCGATTTTGTTCCCATTTGCTAAATAAATGTAATTGCCAGTCTTTCTATTTAAATTTCTTAAAATTTATCATCATTGCACATATGACATGTAGCGGCTGAATCAATATACCATGCAGAATCAATTTTATTTGTACCAGAACTAAAACACAAATCAATATCGTTTTGGTTGCACTCACCAGACATAGAAGTTTCAACGGTTTTCTTGGCTTTGAAATTGGGTTTTCTTCGTTCTTGCATCTTATTTGGGCAGTTCATTTTTAAATGTCCGGTTCTTCCACAAGAATAGCATTTAATCTTGAAGTTTTGAGTCTTCAATGCAGCATCTTCTAATAGTCCCTTCGATGGTTTGTCACTTTTATTCTTATATTCTTGAATCAGCTTTTCTTTAACTAATTCGAGTGTTAACTCTTCGTCTCTTCTAACTTCAAGTGCAGTCACCAAAGAATTGTAGTCGTCTGGCAAACTTCCTGGGAAGATGCAACCACAAGATGATCTGCTAATTGCTCGCCTAAGCCAATTAGACGATCCACAATGTCCAGCATATCACAAATGTGATCTTCCATTGTTTGTCCGTTCTGAAGTAGCATACGACACAATTTCTTTAAAAGCGTTACCTTATTCGAGAGTGTTGTCTTCTCGTGTGCTTTCTTCAGAGCATCCCACCATTCTTTAGCAGTTTTCAATTTCCGAATATGCATCAGTTGAGAATCTTCCACTGCGATTGTAGCACGAGCTTTCCCATCTTTCAAGCTCCAACTAGCAAGAACAGGATTAGGTGCTGCATCAGCAATAACTTCCCAAAGATCTTCTTTGATTAATACCATCTCCATCCTGTATTTCCATGTTTGATAGTTGTTGTTGTTCAGCTTCTTGAAAATCGATCTTCCTTCTTCCATCTTGATTTTTTTTTTTATCTATTATAATTTCCTCAATTAATTTCTTAAATTATAACTGTTGGGGTTCTGGGCCCATAACCTGTTAGAACGGCTATTCCAGGAAGTCCAATTTATAAATAAGAATTAATTTAATTCAACATAAATTAAACAAGATATTTATTGTTCAAGAATATAGGATCGAATAATATCAAAACTGAAAAATATCGAACTTCAATATTGTTCGATATTAAAACTATAAAAATTAATATAATAAGTGTTTTTATAAAAAAAAGTATATATATAGAAAAACATTAACTACCTCATTTATGTAGCAGACGTAACAAATGTAGTAAATCAAAAAAATCGCATTTCTGCCATCATTTTATTTGCTTTTTTTTAAATTCTTTTTGAAATTTAACGTTTTTTGTGAAGGTAGCATACGTAAAAAATGTAGGGTAGTAAATGAAACAAATCAAACGTGTAGTTTATCCAATTAACTACACGTAGTTTACCGAGTAGATAACCTGACGTAATCTATTCTGCCATCTCTACTTGCAAGTCCTTCACAAGGAATTGTTGTGAATGCCAATACCACAGCAAATTCAACAGAATCGTATCTGCAGATACAAAATTGACGAATGCTCCAATGTCGCAAGCAGCCACAGCCAAGCCTGTTTTGACAGATAATCTGCTTGAGAGTTTTCAGAGAAGATTATTAGCAATTGAAAACGAGCTAAAAAAACACAGGTGAAGTTGGGTGCAAAAAGTTCACAGTGTGAGTCTCTGAAAAAGGCACTGCAGATGCAGAATAAAGTAATTGTGGAGATTGTGGAATTATATATTGAGTGAGGTCCAAGATTAAAATGTTTACTCTTTACCTCAAAGTGAAAAATTTTTGTTAACATTAATTCTAATAAACAGTCTAAAATCTAATAAACACTCTTAAATATAAAGTCAAATCCTTTAAAGTATTTTAAAAGGTAGGATTTATATAAATTCATTTAAGTTTCGCACGGTCAGAACCAGAAGCAGTCTTCTTCTTTTTTGCCTATGTGAGTAAATTGTAAATGCTATCGAATCGAAAATTGGGGGAAATATCTCCATCTAGCCAAAAAATCTACCCACGAAAAAGGAATTTCAATAGAAGCACAGATATGAGCACTTAATCACAAATTAATTAAATCAAATCTATTGTTGATGGCTGCCTCACAGAACATTTGAAAAATATTTCAACAGATGACATATGTGCTCTCTCCGTCGAAATACAGCTCCTGCGGTCTCAAAATGAGCACCTTACGGGACGTTAAGCTGCTGTTGAAAGCTATTGTGAAACGCTTGAAAAACAATTGCAATTTTAACACGAACAATCGCATGAAAAAATAGTTGTATTGCATTTGCCCCCAGATGAGAAAACAGACAAGGATAGTCAAACAAAACAAACTTGTCTCAGCCTTCTCGATCTAGATGTAAATACACAATTGAAGTATGAGAAATCACAAGAATTCATCAACTTGTACAACAATAAAACAACAATGATATTAAAGTTCAGTGACAAAGCAACTGCACAAAAAATCTTAAATGCTGCACCTAAGTTAAAAATTACCGGAGTTGTGGTTCACCGAGAACAATCTTTTATTTATCGGAAGAAAAGAAAAACACTTTTAAAGCTGAAATCGAAGCTTCTTGAGGGGATCGACATTAAAAATATCCGATTTTGTATTTTCCTACAATTCTTTACGAGGTTTACGAATAACAACAAACGATGAACTGTCATTTGTCAAAATAACCTTCGGAGAGGATGCAATGTGCTTTTTTGATGTAAACGTCAAAAACATTTCCAATACGCTTAAGGAACCATCTATAAGTCACAAAAGCATAGATCAATATAATTCGGGTCCAGGATTAGCTCAACGTCATAAATCAACCTAGCATTTAGATGCCGTCTGCCATAATAATTCGATTTCTTAAAATCTGTTTAATTTAAATATTTGTTGCTATAATGTTACAGGTCTTAAAAACAAATTATTAATGCCAGATTATTTTAAGTTCATTTTAAACTATGATTTATTTATTTTGATAGAAACGTTTGTAGAAGAGGGTAAAGAAATTCAATATCTAAAATATTTTTAATCTTAAATGGATTCCAGCAATAAGAAATAATAATCAGGGTCGTGATAATGGGGGAATTTTATGCGGAATTAAAAATATTACGACAAAAAATCAAATTAAGTATAAAGTTAGTGAAAATAAAGTTATAATAGATTGTTTAATCAACACGAAACATTTACTAATAATCCAAATTTGTTTGAATTTTGCTAAATGGAACCTCGAGTTTGAAGCCTTACAAAATTTTTTGTTAACGCAGGATAATGAAAACATTTTAATAATCGGGGATCTAAACGGTTGGATAGGGGAATTCCAAAACACTCCTATTATGAATTTTGCGCATCTCTCGTGCAGAAGAAACTCATTTGATAACTGTACAAACTAGAAGGGTAAATACTTAATCGAGTTAATTGAGGATTTTGAGTTTTTTGTCTTTAAAGGAGTATCAAAAAGTGATAATCTAGAAACTTTACTTTTATTAGTTTTCTTAAACGAGAACGTTCCAAGTCTATTCTTAAAGTCCCTTATTTTTCCGATTTTTAAAAAGGGTGATGCGTCCTTAGTTGAAAACTATAGGGGTATATCAATTCTCTGTACCCTAAGAAAAATATTCGCTCCAATACTATATAATCGCTTTTCAAGCTGTGTGGAACATAATAATCGGCTTAGTATCTTCCAAGAGGGCTTTCGTCCTGGTCTTTCAACAGTCGACCAAATGTTTGCGCTGGAGACTATAGCTAGAAAATAAAAGCTCTATGCCTTCTTTGTGGATTTTAAGGCTGCCTTCGACACTGTTAATATAGAAACTCACTTATACACAAGCTTAGCTTGATAGGTGTTTCTGCGAAATTCCTCAATGTTTACAAAAAAAAATTGCGAACACTTCAGCTGCAGTTTGGAATGGTAGTAATATGTCAGACTTATTTGTTACTAAAACTGGAGTTCCACAAGGTTGCGTCCCCAGTCATATTTTGTTCGCCCTATTCATTGACGATGTATCATAGTAGGAGATACAGATACACACATTAAAACACTCCTATATGCAGATGATTTAGTGATTTTAACGGACAACCCCCTTACATTACATCATCGTCAATTTAGAAGAAAAAGTCAGTAAGGCAAAAACTGCAATCAATCTTATGTGGCCTAAATTTAATTGTAATAAAAACGTGGATACGGCATCTTAATTTAAGGTCTTCAATGCAACCATCAAATCCTGTCTTTGCTATGCGAATCAAAGTTTTTGGGTATAAAAAAGTGGAAGAATTTGAGCGATTACAGTGCTTTTTCTTTAAACGTATTTTTAAACTACCTTCCTCAGTCCCCACCTATGCTATTTATGTAGAAGCTCAAATACCTCCAAGCATTATCAAAATAATGAAGCGTCCAAGCACAAATCTTCAGAAGCACTTACTTACGTGTGCATTTAGACGCAATTTATCGCCATTCAAAGAGTGGTTGGATTTGGCTACAGAACAAGGAATGGTACTTAATTTAACTCTTGAAAACATAAATGACTGGCAAATCAAACTCTACAAGTGCATTGCGCAGATAGATGAACGTTTTGACGAAAGCTGTCTAGACCGCGCTTGTCTGAATCTACAAGCTTATATAGGAATTTAAATCACTGTCTCAGTCCAATTAATTATTTTAATAACAGCTTGACAAACTATAAAATGAGTACTATATTTAAAATGAGGACTGAAACTCTTTACCTCAAATGCATGCCACACAGACAAGTTTTAACGGTGACTTGTAGTCTTTGTAATCTTAATGTACCGGAAGGCATTTTCCACTTCCTTGCAGAATGTCCAATTTTACTTGAAATTAGAAGACTATATTTCTAAAAAGCTTTCTCACACTACAGGAAACCAAAGATTTCTTAAATGGTATATACGGTTGGGAGTCACTATCACAGTATTGTATTCATGCCTATAGGTATCGTAACAGTTACATTGAATTATTTAAGTATTACTTCAAACCTTGTTAATGCAATTCAATACAATACAATACATATATCTCATTATTCTTTTTAATTACATAAATTATTTTTACTTTTCAAAAATGTATGTTTTTCTTTCAATCAATCGGCAGACGGCAAAAAAATAGAGATGTATTTTTTCTTTTTTAAAAGATTTCAACGTTATCCCTGCTAACTATTCACTACATTTTCCCATTTGTGTCTCTTGTGTGTTTAAATTCCAACTTATTACTTTTCAAGAACAAAACGATACCAGTTATTCAAATTCATTAATAAAAATATAATATTTATAGGCAAAATCTGAATCAACATTCAATCGCTCTTTCGCTATCGTTTGAAAATACAATCCATGAATCAGCTAAGTCTATTATTACAACCATAAGAGAGTGAAGTGCCACCTACTCAGATGATTGTAGAAAAATCAGAGAAATATCTTTTAAATGGTTGGAACTCTTTAGGAACACTAACAACTCAGCCTTGAAATATCTTTATCTGCAGGCGAATAATACTTACAAAAACCCATGCCTCTATAAAAAACCATAGACACACCATATATGTATATGTATAATGTATATATATGGTGTGTCTATGTAAAAAATAACAATTTGTGCAAAAAATAGCTTTTAATATGATTCAATGCAGAGATGCTTAAGAATTCTGGAAAAATTTACGAATTTTAGGTAACCTAAGCAGATCGAATGTTTTTCCAATTAGTATCGAAATGATGAGCTCGTATTTCGAAAAACTTACAAAAGTAGATTCTAACCAATCTTACATATGTTAGGCGTTACCTTTTATTTACATCGAAGAACTAGACTCTCCGTTCTCAATGCCAGACCTACTTTTTTCCTTAGAAAAAATGAAAAACAGTTAGGCTTTGGGTTTAGATGGCATCCTGGCTGAGTTTTTGAATAATGCCAGCTCACAGTTTTTAGAACATAATATGTACATATATTGTTCTTACTTACCGAGTGTTCAACAAAAAGAATTTCAATGAGTCATTCATTTTAGCGTTCTATAAAAAAGGGGATCCTAATCTCCCCGAATACTACAGAGGTATCCCTGTTCTCAATTCATTACAAAAACTGATACTCAGATGCTATATCTTAGACTTGTACCTTGGGTTGAAACCAGAGATGGCAGAAATGCGATTTTTTTTATTTATGTAGCTAACGTAGTTAAATGTAGCAGAAGTAGCGGTAGACGTCAAAACGTAGTTTGAAATGTCCATTTAACCACCAAATTGACAAATTGCATCGAAAAGATAACTGTGAAAGTGTGAAAAACGAAATCTCGAAAATTCGAAACATGGCTTAACCAAGAACATTCCAAATAATTGATAGATATCATATACACTAAACTCTTAAAATGAACGACAAAAATAAAACAGATGGTTATTAAATTTGCAATTTTCTTTCATAAAACTTCGAATTCCTTGATTTAGTTAATTTACGCAACATATTTGGTTCTTATGTATAGAGTTCAGTGTTGTTCACTCGTTACTCGTTACTTATTCACTCCTTTTTTTTTAATTCTTTTTGAAATTAAACGATTTTTGTGAAGGTAGCACACGTAACAAATGTAGGGTAGTAAATGAAACAAATCAAACGTGTAGTTTATCCAATTAACTACACGTAGTTTACCGAGTAGATTACCCGACGTAATCTACTCTGCCATCTCTGGTTGAAACAAACAAAAAATAAGGTTTTTTCAGACTGGGTTTCAAGCTCTCTACAGTTGATCAAATTTTTACTTTAACTAATGTCGCTAAACGTTTTTGGATAAGAAAACTAATCTCTATGCTTTTTTGTAGATTTTAAAGCTGCCTTTGATACTATAAACAGAAAACTATTACTTTTCAATCTAGCAGGTGTTGGATTATCAACAAAGTTTTTGTTGGCAACGCCAAACCAACTACTTTTATATGTCCTACGGATACGAAGAAAATTGAAGAAAGAAGGACTGGGACAGTCGATTTTATGATTTAAACGAAGAAGGAGATGAATGTCAGCCATCTTAAAATATAAAATAATTTTGATACATTTACTATTTGCTTTGGTAAATAAAAACGTTTTTGAATTACAGAAAACCAATAACATAGAAACTTATTTTTAATGACTTTAAAACATAACAAAGTGACGACGAGGATTTTAAAGTAATTACACGCGTAACATACAAAAAAATGTCTACATCACTAGATTCAGTGATTACAGCCATTAATATCTAATCGAAAAGCTCACCAAACTAATGGAAAACTCCACCAACCAAATTTTACAGGCACCACACCAACAACTTCAAGCTGGACAACAAGATTGATGGATGTAATTGGAAAAAGCAAAAACACTCTATATAAAGATATAAATCCGCGGTAGACATCTTGGTTTGCCTACAAGCTAAACCGGAAATCAGCCTCATAAACTTTTTCATAGTATGCGTGTAATTTCTCCTCTAATTTTTTAAATTTCCCCAAAAACCTCAGTAAGTGTGTCTATGTATGCGTAAAAACACGTCAATTTTACTCGTTGAATTCGTCCACATTACAAATACAACAATGTAAACAAATGGGTTTTGGAGGGTGATACGTACGAAGGATTAATATCTTTACTAGAGTGTTTTTGGGAAAAAGCATACACGAGTTTAGATATGAGCCTGAAAATAACGGCACTTTTTCACATTGACACGGGCGCTACGAAGTCCATTTCAAAATGGATTCAAAAACCCTTCTAAACGATTCTAAAGTTCGGTTGTTGTTACGTAGGTTTAGTCAACAAATTTATGAACGGTATGCAGAGTGCATCTTGCCAAGAAAACCACAAGAACTTCAATTTGAGGAAACGGTCAGAACTCAAGAAACTTTTTGACACAAAAGAATCGCTGTTCAGCATTCGCCACAAATGTTTGCAAATCACGAAAAATGATGCTGAAGATTTTATTGCCTATGCAGGCAAAGTAAATAAGCACTTTTTGTGGTTGGTAGTAATAGTAGTATTTATATAAACGAATCGAGCGCAACTATAAATATTTATGGTTTCAAAATTGTCAATTTTTAATGAGGAACGTAGATAAAGGGTGAATTATTGCTGTACGTTCTATTGCCGATTTAGAATCGTTGGCTGATTAGATTTTGTTTTCTTTTTTTATTTCTATTTCTTTTCTTCTGTAATGGTTTCTAACCGTTTCTATCTCGATCAATTTGGCAATACCTCTGCCTCTACTATTCATAGCATTGATGACTGTATTTTCGATGCGTCTAGCAACGCTTTGCAATCTTTTTTTGCTGTGCACCAAAACATTAGAAGTTTGGGACAAAACTTTGATTTGCTTGTGTGTAATTTGGAAGCATTTGTTTACTTGCAAGATGAAAGTAATGATTATTCTATAACTGGTTATAATTTTTGTTGTTCTACAAATGAACCTTATTCGGCTGGTGGTTTTGGTGTATTTATTCGTGACAATTTAGAATTTGAAATTATTGAAACTAAGTATTAATTTATGAGATGCCATCTTTAACTTTGTTTGCATATACAGACTTCAATCTGTAAGTAGTCTTTTGTTCTTGGAAGAGTTAGGAAATTATTTAATTGCTGAGGCTGAGAATTTAGTTATTTTAGGTGATATCAATATTGATATTTTGGTTTCAAACTCTATTTCTGATTCCTACTTTGCCTTATCGGCTCAATATGGTCTTACGTCTTTCATAAACGATATAACTCGTCCTAACTCTGGTACTTGTTTAGATCATGTTTTAGTTCGACTTAAAAGTAATTCCCTAAATCAGTGCTATGGTCTCAATTTTGATCTTAATATTACAGATCACTGTATGACTGGAATTTTGGTAGGTGATGTAACTACCAAGAGATACAGTACAAACTCCCTTAATTCTTCTTACAAAAAAATAAGGTTTGATCTCCTTAACAATGCCCTCAGGTTTAAGTCCTGGGAATCGGTTTACTGTGAAGAAAAGATCCTTTCTGCCATATTATGTGAAAGTATGAAGCCGTTCGTCAACAACCTGATGGTTCCTTATCAGTGTGGCTCCAGGAACTTCAAATCGATACCCACCATCTCTTTATCGATTTTAAAGCCGCGTATGACAGCATCTATAGGGAAGAGCTCTACCGAGCAATGTCTAGTTTTGGCATCCCTGTCAAACTTATCCGTTTGTGCGTAATGACGATGGAGAATGCACGCTGCTCTATCAAGGTCGGAAAAAATCTTACCGATGCATTTGATGTCAAAAAAGGTTTTAGACAAGGCGATGCACTGTCATGCGACTTCTTCAACATCGTTCTGGAAAGAATTGTGCAAAACTCAACCGTCAACACTAGAGGCACAATCTTCCAAAGATCCATCCAATAACTCGGATACGCAGATGATATTAACATAATTGGAAGATCAAAGCGTAATGTCAGTGGAGCGTTTTTGAGCATTGCGACGGAAGCGAAGAAGATGGGTTTAGTGGTCAATGAGGGCAAGACCAAGTATATGCTGTCATCAAAAAAGGACACTGAACGACGACGTCCTGGACAAAACGTCACAATGGACAGCTATAACTTTGAGGTAGTTAAGGACTTTGTCTACCTAGGCACCGCTATTAATGCAGACAACGACACCAGCGCTGAAATCAAACGAAGAATAACTCTTGAAAATCGTTGCTTCTTTGGACTTAGAAGGCAATGGAGAAGTAAAGTCCTCTCTCGAGCATGTAAAATCACCATTTATAAGACACTCATCATCCCGGTTCTCATTTATGGCGCTGAGGCCTGGTCCCTGTCAAAGAAAGATGAGAGCGTCTTAGGATGCTTCGAGAGAAAAATTCTTCGGGTGATTTTTGGTCCCGTACGCATAGATGGAGAATGGAGGAGAAGATATAACGACGAACTGTACGGGCTGTACAGCGACACTGACCTAGTTAGCAGAATTAAAGTCCAACGGCTTAGATGGCTAGGTCATGTAGAGCGGATGGACATCAACGCTCCAGCCCGGAAGGTCTTCGAATCCAATTCCGAGGGACGGCGCAGTAGAGGAAGACCGCGACTCAGGTGGCGCACGCAGGTGGGAGAGGACCTCAACCAACTTGGCGTGCGAAACTGCAGACAGCTAGCTAGAGACCGAGTTGGTTGAGGCCCAGTAAGTAATTAATGCATACCTTAAGTAAGTAAGTAAGTAATTAATGCATAATTTTTAGGCAAAAAAATTAACAGCTTTTAGTTTGGCAAAAAAAATTAAAGTTGAGTAAAACTTGGATTAAAGATTACAAAAATGAAGAGCTTTTAGTTTGGCTGAAACAAAAATAAAGGGTATTTGAACTCATTAAAAATTAAGCGTTATGTAAAGATTTTTAGTTTAGTTAAAACAAAATTTCAGTTATTTAAAATAATAATAAAATACTAAATAATATACAACAATAATATATAATAGTAATTAGAAAAAACATGATATACGAGTATGATTGTGCTGTTTTCGATTTAAGTATTAAGAAAATTCTGTTATAATCATTTCTCTGTAACAGATTGATTTTTTAAGATAATTGTTAAGATTTGTTCAATTTTCACCATTTAAAATAGTCAAAGTTTGCTCCATAGTTAGAGTGGGTTTTCAAAAGTGGAGGACTCAAAAGTTCCTTATAAACTGGGCATATTGATAAAAGAAGAAAAGTATCTTCTTTTGAATTCAAATTGCAAAGGGGTCAATGTGCAGTGGATGCACCCTTATAGGATGAGCAGTTTAAATTAAGTTGCTCACTTCTTGCTTTACAGATTAACGATATTTCCCTTGTACTGTAACCATCACTAAAATAGTTATTTACTAGATCGGGGCAAATGAGTCTCTTGATTGAAGATAACATTTTTTGTAAATTTTCATTCCGCTGGTAGATGTCGACAGCCTGTAATAACCCGTAGAGTTGTTCTTTTAGTACGATTAAATAAGTAGGCATATTGGAAATTTAGCTCAATTCCACACTTCGTTGCCCATTGTCTCCATTTTCCTATCCACTTTGCTATTGACAATTGAATTCTATTTGGTCTATATGCCAGTACTTTCAAGATGTAGTCAAAGTGGGGTTTTAGAGTATGAATAAAATAAGCAGAAAGGCCTGTTTCGAGTAGTAGAACATAGTTTGGAATATTGGATGGTAAGTAGAAAAGCCGTTTGAGAGGGTAACGTTGAAGTTTTTCTACTTCTTCGTGTGACTGATACCCCCATATTTGACAGCCATAGCACATGACAGAGCGCATTACAGCGTCAAATACCTTGTTCTTAGCTGAGGTTGGTACACCTTTGCTGTTCATAACATCTTTCCATGACGCGTTAATCATACTTTTTGATGCTATCATTTTTTTTCGAGTTGTGAGGTTAACTTTATATTAGATTTTAAAAGTATTCCAAGGTATTTGTATTTTGTCACGGCCTCACCATTCAAATGCCCCTTTATGTTTAAATTTGTTTGTTATTTTACTATTCAGATTTCGCTTAAGTTCTTAAACTTCTATCTATCATCTTTAATGTACATGTATTTATTTATTGCTTTTTCATTTTTAATTGTTCAGTTTAGTATTGCCCCATTTATAAGTAGATCAAATGAATAAATTGTGAACCAATTATTTTCGAAGACCTTCCGCATAAGTGTTTCAATTTAAAAATAATAGAAAATTACCAAAAGAAGTTACTTATACGCACATACATACATACATTACATTAACTTTGTCATATGAATTGATATAAATCCGGTAATTCGGATATTGGAGCGAGATGGCTTTCGTTGACAAACCGTATTTAATTTAAAAATTAAGAAAGCAAGTCTTTGGCATTTTTAAAGTATTATTTGTATTATTATTTTGAATTCAATCGATAACAAATTGTCATTTTTCAGAAGATACGCAAAGATTTTATTTTACAATTTCCCATCGAATGGTGTCTTGACGAAGTAAGTTATTAATGTGCCTTTGCCTTTCACAAATATAGGTCCACGACATTCGCATGTGTATCCAGCATCCATAAGAATTTTCGCTGTACTTTCAGTCGTCTGAAAAAAAAGTTAATTTATACAAGTTAAAAAGAACACCATTAACAATGTTTAAAAATATTAAGATTTGACACACATTACACACAAATAGAAAAGATTTCCCACGTCTTCTATTGTTTTGAGCTTATTATGATTCAATTTAAAGCAAAAAAACAATAGCAGGAATGCGACCCACACTGATAACTTCCCATCCCTTCTGCTGATTTGTCTTGCTTAAAAGTTTGTAGGTTTTCGTGTTTTGTTAAAAAAGTTGTCAGTTGAAATATTCTTGAAAATTTTAAAATTAACAACAATATTTTGCATATAATGAAATAGTTTGATTTCAAAATTTGTTTTTGTTAACGAGATTTTTAGTCCAAAACCAATTTTTAACAATTTTAGGAGCATTCCTTAAAAGTTTTTATTTCAATACAAATTGGATGAATTTTGAAGTTAATGTCTTTTATTGTACACGAGATATCGAGGACCGAACACCAATTTTAACAATTTTATGTACTGTTTTTTGTAGATTTTATTTTTTTATGAAAAAGACCAACTATTGGATTTTTCTACAATATTTACTGAATGTCGAAAATAATATTTTCTGCGAGACATAATTAGGTTAAAGCCAATATTGTTATACTTTTTTTGAAAAGATACTTAAGTCAAAAGTAAATGTTTACTAGGTTTCAGTATTGTTTTTCTTTAAGGCTTTTATTTTTTGTAAAACAAATTGTCAATTCGATTTTTCTCAAAATTTTTCTAAATGTTGAAAACAATATTTCTTATGAGACAAAATTAGTTTGAAGCCATAATCTCAAATTTTTGAAAAATATTTGAGCCGAAAATCAATTTTTACGAAATTTTAGTAATATTTTTAAGTTTATATTTTTTGTTAAAAAACTGTCAATTTGATATTTCTCAAAATTTTACCGAATGGTGAAAGCAATATTTTTTATAAAATATAATTAATTTGAAGTCAATATTTCAAATTTTTCCAAAGGTATTTGAGTCGAAACTCAATTGCTACCCAGCTTTAAGTAATGTTTTTTTTAGGTTTCTATTTTTTTTACAGTGTCAATTCGATTTTTCCAAAAAAATTCTAGATTTCAAGTTATTCTTCGTTGCATACAATTATTTTGAAGATAAAATCATTTTTGCTTCATAAAAATATTTGAGGTGCCAATTATTTTTTTCAGTTTTTTTATTTATAAATGAACCGTTGATTGTATTGTTTTGCAAAAATATACTTGTTAAGTATCTAGTCGCTAGCGTTATTGCTTCGTGAGATTTTTTGAGTTAACCAAAATTTTCACCCTTTTTGAAATTGCTATGGTAAAAAAACCACTCACTCAATTATTTTGAGAGTCCTTTCTGCATCTTTCTGCTTTATTACCTCTATAACAAAATGTATTTGAAGTCAATATCTCTTCTGGTTCTTGAGCTATGGACTAAGAAAAAAGCTTGGCGACGTACGACGTACGGACACGCACAGATCAGACATCTCTCTAAAAATCTTTTATTTAGACTCTAGCGACCTTGAAACGTTGAGAAATGTCAAAATTTTTAATTCGATAAATCGGACCGATTACAATAACTTCCTATGGGAAGTTAATAAATTATTTTACTTATTTGAAACATTAAATAAATAATAGGTTGCATTTTGTATGTTATGACCTTACGAACTAACTCGCAAAGTAGGTGACTCCCAATAAAATTAGTACCACCAAAATTAAGACATATTCAATGTCATTTAAATTCCAACGTAAAGTGAACAAAAGAAGAATAAATACTTCCCAACGGTGGAACTTAGTTGGTCATGAACTAAATCCTGTATAAATAAATAAATAAATTGGGTAGCGCATCAGTCCGTTGGGAACTATGGCCTAGTGACTTACAACTCTCAACCGTTCATGTGTGCGAGTAATGTTGTCAGGAATGGAGGGGACCTACAGCAAATATGCCGAATCCGAACGACTAATTTGAGAAAGCACTTTTTCATGACAAGAGTTACTCTTGGAGAATTTGTCAATTCCTCGCAAGAGGCAGTACCCGTAAAAAGACTTTAGATAGCATATGCATGAATCGAACCCAAGACCTCTGGCATGACAGACTAACCACCATGCCACGGGTACTACAAATCCTGTATAATAAAGGCAATTATGCAAAGAAATACATTTATACATTCCGGCGAGTAAACGAGTTTATTTTTCTAAAATTTCTAAGAATTTTCTCAATCGGATTGACAAAGCCGAATGAAATATAAACACAGTGACTGTTCATTCTCTCGTCAAAATGAACTCACTTCCACTATTTTGGTTTTGGGTGTTACTCGATTGGGTTTAAGTACATAATTAACTATGTTTTAACTGAGTTTAAAATCCAAATAACGAAGATATTTCTACTAACACATTTTACGACGCTTGCAGGTTACGCAGAATATAAACTGCATAAAGAAACCTTTTGAAGAAACCACCACCATCGGCGGCGCGATGCCATTCGAAGATTGTAAGAGAAAATTTGTTCAATGCGTTTTTTTTAATTCTCTTTTATTTAATTCAAAATTAATTGCAAGAAACACCGACAATTATGTTTGTGATAAAAATGTATAACTAATTGAAGTTACCTGTAATCGTCCCATGACACCGCATGAATCCATTCTAGATGCAACATTAACTGTGTTACTCCAAATGTCGTATTGTGGTTTTTGAGCCCCTATCACACCTGCAATTACTGATCCGTGATTTAGTCCTATTCTCAATCGGAATCTCTGAAATGATTCCCGATTTATTGAGTCGAGGATAGACATCAAAGCAATAGCGAATTCCACTTGGATAACAACATTGTGTTCTTCTGTTCGCCTTTCATCCTGAAATTGTGGGAGAAAAATAAGATAAAATACGTGCAGTTATTAAGATCAATTGTTCAAATGAAACAACAACCAGGCAAAAATGGTTCAAAACCTAAGGGACAAAATAAACTTAAAAGAGTACAGTGTACACATCAATAACAATTCATTGCCCTAGTGACACAAGAACGCAACTATATTTTTGGGTATGCCGCATCTTTTTTAAAATATATGATTCTATATTAAGAACAAAAATTGTACCTCCAAGCAAATAAACGCATGCGGTGTTATGCGATCTTATGACCCAAACTGTTGAAATTTGAATCCAGATAAGTTTCTATCGCAATAAGCTCTTATAGATAGATGCAAGAAAATAATATATTAGGGAAAGCTTTAATAAATATTAATATCAAGTCAAATAAGAACATACGTAATTAAAACATTTATTGAAACAATTTATTCTCAGTACCTCAATAAAAACAAAATGTCAATTAGATCTGATCTGTTCTGAGTCATCGAACTTACATGCATATAAGTAACATACAAAATATTTGAGGGTCTGAGAGATTTCAAAACTGTACACATACATATCTCGAGACAATGAGTCGAAGATATATTTCCAAAATTAACTCAATGTCTCTGCTCCGTAAGTGCATACAATAGAATTATTGGTCCATTGTAACAAAATAATAATACACTCGCAAAACCACGATTTCTACAAACCGTTAAAATTATCTGACATGGATGACAATGCGCCGAGGAGTTGACGCATCGAAAATCCAAGAAGCTATCCCCCAAGTGCTCCAAACCAACCGATAAGATTAAGAATTTTTGATATCCGGGGCTAATTATGCGTCAGGGTCTCTTTTTAGCGTTTTTGAAAAATTAAATGTGTTCATTTTGCAATCGCGCTTGAAAAATCGTAAACCCAAAAGCGTTAAACCCACATAACCCAAAAACCATGAACTTAAAACCGTCAGAAGACTCTCTTACTACACGTTATCTTCTGAATAAGGCAAAACAGCTCAAACAAAAAATATATGTCAATATGTTTGGATTAGAAATTCATCTGTGCTCATTCGAAGAAAAGAAGAGGAGAATGTTATCAAAGTGGTTAGTTTTAAGGACTTTGTTGATCTGGAAAATTCTTTATAATTAAGCTATGAGTAGTGTGAATTTAAATAATGTTTCTTTAAGTCCTAATATTAACTCAATTGATAACAATATTTCCTCGTCAACTGTAAATTTGGATTGTTTATGTATTAATCATCAAAACTTATTGTCTTTTTATATTTTTTCTGTAATTCACCAAAATAGCATTCGTAAGAACTTTGATATTTTTTTAACTATCTTGCTTCTTTAGTTCACTTACAAGATCTAACTTTTCTTTCCGAAATCTGGATTTTTGATAATGAAGTTTCGATTTTTTCTATACCTAATTTTAATCTTGTTGCAACATGTAATAATACATATGCTGCTGGAGGAGTCGCACTGTTTCATAAAAATAATTTATCTAACATTACAATTAAATGTTCAAATTTGAAAATTTGATTAGTGTCAAATGCGAAATTTCTGGTTTTATTTATTGTTTTTTCTGTGCGTATAGATTTAACTTTTGCTTTGTAAATGCCTTTCTGGATGAATTCTCTGGCTTTTTAGAAAATCAGAAGTGCAAAAATCTATGGTCGTTGATTTGAACATTTACATTCTCACCACCTCATATGAAAGTGATAGTTATCTTTCACTTATGTCTTCTTTTGGTTTGGTAAGTTTGCTTAATGTGCCAACACGTGTCGTTCAAGATTCAAGTACTTGTCTTGATCATATATTAAAAAGATTACATAGAAGTAATTCTACAAATTATAAAACGACTACCTTTGATCTTAATATAAATGATCACTTTTTAACAACAATTCAGCTTGATCGAAGTGTGTCCACTGTGTGAATTAACTAAAATTGACTAAACTGCACTAAAATCGGCCTTAGTTTTTGAGTTTTGGGATGATGTTTATGGTGCACATGATCCATCTACTGCCTTTATGTTTTTTCTTAACAGACTTCAATTTCACATAGAGTCATCTAGCAAGAGGATTAAAAAACGCCAACAAAACAAACATCTAAAACAGTGGATGTCAGATGCTCTTTAAAAAAACAATTCAAAAGAAAAATTACTTTTTTTAGTGCTCTAAAAAACATCCCAACAACTCTAGACTGAAAAAGTGTTACGTAAAATTGTGTGAAGAACTTAAAAATGATATACCTTTTCAAAAAGATACTTATTGAAACAACTTTATCCATTATATGGGTAATTCTAATAAAGAATGGCAGGTCGTTAATAAGATCCTGAACAAAAACGTGATTAATTCTGATATCGCAGTTAGTAAAAATAATTTGTCCTTTTATGAGCTTTTTGAAGTTGCCACTGTATTTAATGATGATTTTTCAAATATTACGAGTTTTATTCGTACAACAGCAATGAATAATTCTTTTGCTTGTCATTGTGACAATGTCGATGCTTTTGAACACATTCAAAGTCTAAATTTGTGGATGGAATTTTTGTGTGCTTTTGAAATAAAAAAAATTATACAGTCGCTAAAAAATTCAAATTCTAAGTCGTGCGATAATATTTCTAGTAATATTCTGAAAAGAATATCTTTACTAGTTGCAAATGTTTTAAACACACATTTTCTATCTAAGCATACAAAAAGGTATCTTTCCTGATTTTTTGAAAACTGCAGTCGTTATCCCTTTACATAAAAAAGGCGATGCTACGAATTTAAATAATTATCGACCTATAGCTTTTTTATCAGCCTTTTCTAAAGTTTTCGAAAAAGGGGTCAAGTCTAGTATGCTGTCTTTTCTAGACAAAACGAATTTTTTCAGTGACTCACAGTTTGGCTTCAGAAGTGGTAGATCTAATGAAGACGCTTTGTTAAAGTTATGCAGTGAAATTTATAAAAGTCTTAATGAATCTGTTATACCAGCTACACTATTTATAGACATTACCAAAGCTTTTGACATGGTTGACCATGATATTTTGCTTATGAAATTATATAATGCTGGATTAAGAGGTTATATACATGAATGGTTTGTATCGTATCTGCATAATCGTAGTCAAAGAGTTAAAATTAAAAATATCTTAAGTGCTAAAAACTTCATTAACGTTGGTGTACTACAAGGCTCTGCATTAGGACCAGTTTTGTTTTTTATCTTTGTTAATTCACTTTTCTTGCAACCTTTGAAAGGTATAATAACAGCGTTTGCCGATGACACTGCTTTGACGTACAACAGTAAATGTTACTTCAACCTTTATTCGGATGTTAACCACGATTTAGAACTGTTGCGTAATTTGTTTAATCTTTATGAACTGGTCATTAGTGAAAAAGCGAAGTTCATGATATATAATATTATGGGTAAAATCTGTAGTGATATGCCTTTAAAATATCATTATCCTAATTGCGAATGATTCCGTTTGATGCATTCCTGTGTTTTTGATCATAATTTTATAACTTTTAATTCTAATCTGTGTTGCACCACGGATTATTTTTCAAAAGTTTTAAGTATTTGGGTGTAACTTTAGACTATAGGTTTAGTTGGAAAGACCATACACTATCCGTAAAGAATTTTTTAACTAATTTTATTAGACAGATTTGTCTACTCAACCAATACAATGGTTTGTTAGTTTTAAAATTAGTTTACAACGGCTTTTTAAATCTAAGTTGCAGTACGGGATAACTTGTTGTGGTGGAACACAATTTAATAAATAAGAACCTTTACTTATAAAATAAAAACATGCAATTCACATTCTGTGTAAGGTTAATCGTCTAACTCCTAGCTTTGGGTTTTTTAAAAATCTGGAACTGCTACCATTAAGACTTTTGTATTTCTACAAGGTTTAAAATTTGTTTTTGAAAATTTCGGTTACAATGCTTCGAGGATCTACGAAAACTGTAATTTAGGCGTGAACTCCAGTTATCTTGTCAAAGTACCCACAATCAAAAAAGCACATTTTTCACACTTTTACAATGTTACTGCGCCTCGTCCTTTTTAATAAATTACGTACTATTCTTAGAAGTGGGCGAGCTAAATCAGTATATCTGAAAAATATTAAACATTGGCTTTTTTATCTGATTTTGATGTTGTTGAAAACTTGATAGTTCCCTTAGTTTAAATTTTTGAAATTATTGCTCTTTTTTTTAATTATTTTTTTTTCCTTCATATTAAATTCATTTAATTAAGATTTGTTTTTCCAACTTTTTAATTTAATTTTGACTCTTATATATTTATCGCATCCCCATCGATAAATTGTAATTATCTTTTATACAGTATAGTACTTTTGCTTCTTGTCTTCGGCCAACAGATTG
This sequence comes from Eupeodes corollae, assembly GCF_945859685.1. Taxonomy (NCBI): domain Eukaryota; kingdom Metazoa; phylum Arthropoda; class Insecta; order Diptera; family Syrphidae; genus Eupeodes; species Eupeodes corollae. The sequence continues at coordinate 311,050,059 of NC_079147.1, read as the reverse complement.
TACTTAACTATTTCATTCTTGAAAATAATCTTAAAGTTAATGTATTTTTATATAACTATGGATTGAAGTTTATATAGTTTTAGATATATTTCAAATGAAATAAATAAATACCATTTCTGTTTTGATTTTTCAAAACTCTAAAAATTAAAAGTAACAAATTATGTAGTATTTAGGATTTATTAGATTGATTGAGTAAGCATAAGAATTTTTGTTCTCAATTTTGTTTTTATAAAGCTTGAATGAAATCATTAAACTCAATCGATCTTATTTATTCGGATTCTATTGCTAAACGAGTTAAAGATGATAATCTTTCATCCAAGATCGAAGATCGGTACATATTTTGTATTCTTTTAAGGACTGAGAAAGACATTCTGCTTCACAATTGGCTATATAAACATTTGGAAAAACGTCAATCATTTGTTTTTCAATGATCCAGTTAAGTATTTTAAATGGAGAAATAACTTGAAAAAAAAAACACTTGTGGGTGCAATTTCATCATTTAAATAAGCTGCTCTAGTTCGTAAGTTAATTCAAATCTAAATCTGTATGATAAATTTCGACTAATTTGTTTGCTTTTATTTTTACTTCATTTTCACCATACTTTAGATAATGCAAAAAAAACCGAAAATACCAGTGGTATAAGTTAAGCTTCAATCCTCTTGTGCATTTCTGTGGTCAATGTATCTATTATTACATAGAAAGTGCTAGTTAATTAGTCCACTATATTTCCAATCTTCGCAAAAAAAATACGAGGCATAGAATTCAATTTTTTGTCAATCAGGAAACCCTTTGTTGAGTTAGGCTGCATGGATTTAATATTTTTTTAGTTTAAAATTTTGGGTTAATATCGACTTAGGCTATGTGGGCTTGACTTTTTGGACATACTAGCGAGTCGAGCTATGTGGGTTTAAAGTTTATGGGATTAATTGTGAGTTGGGCTTTGCATTGGAATTAAGAAATGAAAAAATGGTTAAAAAAAGTCACAAAGTCTAAATGATCATCATGCTGAAAAATGTTCAAATATTGACAAATTTTTCTGTATCACTAGGAAGAAGAATTACGACAGGCCATCAACTTAATGCTCTTGGAGGATTTTTCATTCTTTGCGGGAGGCAGTACCCGTAAGAAAAGTTTAAGGGGGCATAGGCGGATATCAAATCCAGACTTCTGGCATGACAGTCCTATGGACTAGCTATCACGCCATTAAAATTTAATCGTGTTGAAACACACACAAATGAAATTTCAAATAAGTGTCTCACTTTCAGTTTTTATGTTTGTACATATATATGTATGTACTGTACATACATATATGTAACTAAAATCGATTGAAAAAACATATCCTAATTTTTCTGTTCAATACATGATTCAACCAGATATTCCTTTACTGCATTGTGTGCATTAATGATCAAACCAGTTTTTAAAACTTATATGCTATTATTTTCCATAAAAGTGAAAATAACTTAATGATTATAATTATTTTGAAAACATTCTTGTCTTATATTTTCTTCTTAGGAGCATACATTTAGTTTATGCTTATTTATTTCTAAATAATAAAATACAAACGTATTCATATTTGGCTTGACCAAGAACTAATGTTATAAAACTAATGGTCTTTAATAACATTATTTAATTAAACTCACAGTAGATCCATCGTCCTTGCCTGGCCTTAGTCCTGATGCACACATGTATGTACTCGCAATTGTTTTAATCTTTTCTATACCACTGAACTTCGGTTTAAGAAGAAGCTGAAATAAGCATATTATTCAAAAATTTATAAACCGATAAAACTGGACTGATACATCAATATAAGAGACTTTATATGTTTATAACGATTGCTTAAAAGAATTACCTTGTCAAAATCACAAATAATTTCGTTTAGAAGACGCAAACACTCCAGTCCCTGCTTATTTACATCAGTTTCATCGTAAAATTCCTTGTAGTTAGGAATCGAAGCAAACATCACAGCCACGCTTGAATAACTTTCATGATATAATTCAGTTGATCTATCCTGGTAAAGGAAATGAGTAGCGACGTGAGCTGGAAGTATATTTTCAAGTAAGATCTGAAAGCGTATAAGACACAAGAAATCATTTAAAATTAATATGATGCGATTAAATTTAAGTTTGTATTTAAATAATTAAAAAATATATATATAAATTTACTTGTTTAATGATATGTACAAAAAACAATGCCTTAAAACGTACCTTATTGATGCCACGCATAGTTTCAACTTCTTCTTGCTCAACTTTCAATTTAGCTTTCCATAAAAAGTCCGTTCGAGCTACATACTCTCCCTGTCGGTCAAGAGTATGCAAAACAGCTATTATAAGACAAAGGAACATAAACCCTTTCACTTCAAGTTGCAATCTAGATAACATAAATAATTATTTTGAATGACTATTTGTCAGATAGAGATTCAAGGCGTTAACACCAATGCTTACATGCTAGTTTCTGAGTGTAATTTATTATAGCTTTGAAACAGATCGCTATATCCTAGCACAACCACCTCAGTCAACGCAGCCATCACCATAACAATCAACTTCAATATAAATCCGGCTCTAAGAAAGGCCGAGACACATGCTAGACTTAGGGCACAACAAAGAAGGTATGCTGGGGCTGGTGGGTAATTAACAATTGGCAAAGGCGAATGATGTGCAGAGGTATTATATAAACTTATTCCAACATCAACAATAGTGTCTTCAGAAAAGTTGATCTAAAAAATTAAATGCCATGTTACTTACAAGTGTAATGTTTGGGGTCTTAACAATAAACTTTAACACCTTACTCAATGATTACATTTATGAGTTCCGCAAATTTGTAAAACTTTCAGTAATTTGTAATATCTACTTACATACTTAAATGATATGTATTCATTTACTGGAAGTTCTAATAAGGGTTGTTGCTAGTTTAAATTGTATTATTACATATTTTTCGTGCCATGAGTTATTATCGTGAGTGCAAATTCTATGATCTACGTAACTTACCACATTAAAAACAGAACACGATGAGACTAGAGCATTTACTATCAAAAATATGGATAATCTTATTGTACGGCTACTGGCTACAGCCTGACTTGGGCTATAAGAGGGAGTAGAGGAATTTTCTACCATCTTGACATTACAAAGATATAGAAAGAGTCCAAAACATATTGTACTTGCTCCGATAGACCCCAGCAAGGCTACATTTCTAGTTAAAAGATTATAATGTGTGAGTTTTAAATTTACAAAAAGCATGCATATGAATGAATTTAAAAAAAAGGGTTAACCTAAGAATGGGAAATAATAAGCTGGAAATCAGTTTTTACCTTCCTTTTGGTGTCTCATAAAATATCTTGTCCGCGTCAATAAAATTCCGAACAGCGTCTTTCGTGGTATATCCGTTTCTATAAATCTCTGGTTAACACCTTAACCAAAACTGTGAAGCAAATAATTTGCTTACATTTTTGATTCAAATAGTTTTTCATGCACTCAATCTTTTCAAATATGCACATATGTATGTACATATGCACATACGTACATAGGGTAGAAATTTCTGTCCCACAAACAAAACTACGTACATTTGTATGTACGTATTTTTTAATGTATTTTAGGTACCGAACTCGAATCTCTCCTTATAATGTTTACCATATGTATGTACATACATACATACATACCTCCATACATAAATATATATGTATGTATGAATATACATATATGTATCACTTAGGTTCTTTAAAATATTTCTCTTATAAAATATTAAGATTACCAGAAAGGGTGTTTTTAAGGCTAAGGACAAATACAACTTAAGTTTAAAGTCTTCTAGACAAAGTTTATATCATTTTATTATCTTACTTAGTTTCTGGAAATTCGCATTAGTTGTCACTATTTATTTGATGAAATTTTAAGAAACGGTGATTGATTGTCAATGATTGCTGATTCTAAAACATACGTTTTGGAATTAAGTTTTATTGCTGATTTCAAATCCGTACTTCAAATTCAACTTTCTGTTCAAAATTTTAAAATACCCGTTTTCAACATAGTTTTTAAATTTGTTCAATTTACTTCCGAAACTTAATTTGATAGCCTTGTGATCTTGAGACCACGGATTTGTTATAAAAATATATACGTTATAAAGGTTTTTTGAAAATTTTATATTCTTGAAGATAGAGATTAAATGCAGGTTCAAAAGTGTATATATAAATGTATTATGAAACTATAACCCAACCAAGTGAGCTGAAAGTGGATTTATGAAATGAATTTCCTTAAATGCAAAGAAAACTTTACAAGCGGTCTCCAGCTTAAGCCAAATTCTATAGTGTGGCAGGGTAAAGGCGTTGTACTGGGCAGTATGCCCTCTCATATAAACCACAAATTGTTAAGCCCACTTTTTGCCCTCTGCTTCTGAATCGGTGTAAATAAAACAAATATATGAGACAAAAATTGTACAAAATAGTATTCTTGTCGATTTCGATGAAGGTAAAAATTACATAATAGGTATAGAACCGAAGGTAACCAAGAATTTCACGATCTATGGCTTTTTTACACAATGTTAAAAACTTCAAAAAGAAGGCACAGACAATTTTTGTCAACTTATTTTTTCCTATTCCCAGGTGAAATCCTTATTTTACTGAAGTATGTATACGTTAATTTATAAAATGTTACTTACAATTCAAGCACTTTTAGTTGTATAGTGCCTAGTAGCACAAATATACTAAAGGCACAAAGTAAATCATACCGGAAGTGAGGATCGGGTTGAGCTCGATATAGGGTTTCACGGGAAGAGTTCCGGTACCACATGGTTATAGGTTTCAACTCTGTCGGTGGTCCTAAACAGCTAAAACTCGAACATCTTCGTTCTGGTGGCAAGAGGTTGGACTCTATCATAGCAATGCTCTATTTTTGAAAGCCATGCATAGATTTTAGTGTCAGTACTTTTTGTCAAGTGTATTGTCTATTTACCGCAAGTCCGATATTTTTAACTAACTTTGATTCCGCAATATTTGCAAAAGGCTTATCTGCTCCCCAACATTCTACATACTTCGTCATTTTTGATGATGGCCTGTGTCGTGTGGGTGGGCCTCCGGGTGTGGCTGTAACAAAAAGTAATAGCTATTTTTAAAAGTTATTTAACAAGCAAAAAACCAAATGGCATGTGTGCTATTAATAGCAGGCACACGTCACAAACTGAAATTCAAATAGTCCTTTAAAATAAAAAAATGATTGTAGAAGCTCACCAGTTCCACCAATAGAACGAAAACTTTCTCCATTTGTGATTGAGTGCTTTCTATTATCCATGAAAACCCCTGACGACCGTCGTCTATCAGCAAAAGCCATGATTCCTGCATGGGATGAGGAAGTTAAGTGTCAAACATTAATATGAACACGAATTGTTTTAGTCACGAAACGAATTCTACATCAAGGTTAAATACGGGAAATGGTTATTCTGTGTCTAATTTATGAAATTGAAAATTGAAATCAGAGATACGCATTATTAAAATCAAAAAGTTGTACGATTGGACAGTAAATTCTTTTTTTAATGGAAATAACAACAATGATATAGAGTACATGTTACGTATATACATATCCTCAGAAATGAATTTAGTAGGTTTAATTCGATTGATATGAGTATACAACTAACAAAAGAAAAAAAAGGTCAATTCTATCTCCCAAATTAAATTAAAATTAATAAATTATTTGCAATTAAAACTATTATTACATTACATATAAAATGTAAAATATACCTAAATACAATTTCAAGATTTTGTAAAATCATGCATGTATGTTTTCCTATAATAGATCATCCACGACTAATACTGCATAAATTACTATATTCTTGGTAGGACAGTAATTTTTAACTTTTTTTTAAAAGATAACGATAATATCATTTTCCAATGGCATTTTATTTCTATAAGCAAAACCAGAAGTGAAATTCTCTTTCGAAGTATCCAAATTCACGGTAAAATATTTTCAAAACGCCAGCAACGTTTTTGGGAATATCTGAATCACAAAACGTGTTTAACCTAACCTTTTATTTGATACCAATTTAATAAGTGGGCGCAAGCGAAGAGAAATTAACAACTTAAAACCAAAAATGTTGTTGTTCCATCTTTAAATTCTTGAATTATATTGTGGAGAATTGACATATGCCTTATCTTTAACGTGATCACTTCCACGAGATATAAAACTTTCAGATAACTTTCTGGGTATCGTATCGCCGCTGTGGCACGTAGAGATGCGTCTTATTAAAAATAATCACTGCCCACATTAATATCTGCTACTTCCAACTATAAAATGTTGAAGCATAACTCGGTATCACAGTTCATTACCCATTCTCATTTTCGAATTGGTAAGATCCAAACACACAGCCCGTTACCCTTCTTAGTCGTTCAGAGCCTCTTATTCTTCTTATAAATATAGCTTCAGAAAATTAACGCATCATTAAAGATGATCTTTCGATGTCCGGATAATACGAATGCATTCTCAGGACCCAATCAGCGAAGATACAAAGCTGCTGGTAATCGTTTGGCTTGAGTTCTTGTGTTAGCTGAACTAAAAAAGTCTTATGGTTTAGTAAAGTTCGTAGAATGCCTTATTCCAAATACTGAAAAAGAATCCACAAACCTGGTTTTTCGTCAACTCTAAAAGCTACTACACACATACGGTTTCGATTCTTCACATAATTAACTTGTCTTAACAACTCAAATTTTGTACCATTTCACTATTGCACTGCAATAAAGTTATTTAAGATATGACCCAAAATGTTCAATAGTTTTTTTTAGTAAAATGCGTTTTTAGAATCAACTTTTTAAAATCTTTTCTATAAAAATCCGTAAAACATATCTGTTGAAAGTATATATTCAACGTTTCAACGTAGAAGATGAAAGTGGGAAACAAACGCCTAAGTTTAAAAACTTAGCGTAACTTCTAAAAAAAAACTCTCTTTTAAATTCTGTCAAAAGAAAAAAAGGGTTAAAAACCTGCTTGCCTATACAGCATTGAGTTTTGCAAGCATTAAGGTCTACAAGGTTCATTCTACCCGGATAATCTTATAAGGGTTAAAATTAAATGAGAATAAGGTTGTGAATCTAAAACCAAATATAAAAAACTAAGAGCACTTTTGTCAGAAATTAAATGCTTGATTACAAGTTTTAGAATCATTTAAGGACATAGTGAAGAGTTTAGGATATTCATACAACGGAGCCAGTATTTATTTTGTGGATATCAGATTTAAAACCGTCAAGGTAAATGTATTTTCAAAATTAAAATTTGTCCGATCGGTTTTAAATTACATATGTACATATACCTACTCGACGTATGTGATATACAGACAATTTAATTATTTATTGTCTATTAATAAAGTTTAAATATGTTATTTATTATAAATAGGAATGAAATTGAGCAACGTTTCTTGTCATTATATGCTGACAAATTAAACAATTTGACTGTTGGGTATGTATGTATATGAGAGTTTGTTGAGCGAAAGGTACATGTTCAATGAATGTTATATTAAAAATAAAAGGTAGTTATGTGGGTAACACACATAAACGATAGGCACTTATCCAGGCTTTACTGTTTTTATTTAAAAATTCACGAAAAGGCTTTCCCTGGAATTTGTATTGAAGTTTTACATTTAGGTTTACCTTGAACTGAGAGCTTTCTTTTCACTTTTTCAGGAACTTCAAGAACGGCTACACTTTCTTCGTGAGCACACGTTTCCACATCGCTCTTTGCTGTTTTACTTTCATTTGATGAATTCGCTGCAGTTTTAAGTTCTATATTTGCCTGATTCTCTGGTCCACTTTTCATATCTTCCTCTATACGAATGGATTTAAACTCTTCGTTATTGTTACTTTTAGTATTATCCCTTGATTTTGATGGTATATCTATATCATTCAATTCTTCCGGGTCTTCTGTTTCGACAATTGAAATTTGATTCAACCGCACTTGACCAGGTGTTTCTTTTAAAGAGTGCGTGTTGTGGATCTCCACAACCCTTGGAAGATCGATAGATCTCTGTGGAAAATATATTGTTTAAACTTATAGAAACTTATAACCGTAAATGATTTGCCTTACCTTCGGTGGAACTATTAAATAAGTATCCACTTTATGGTCTGACAGATAAGAATCGCGAGAGCCACCATTGCCCGGTTCAACTTCAAACTTATCATCAAGATACGAAAGAGTTTGTTTTGTTATATGAACTCTCCTAAAAAAATAACAAGTAATCATTGATCATTGCTCATTTTTATTTAAACAGTAGTATTATACAAATTTATTATTCAAAGACCATTAAGTATAATGAGTAAAAAAAAATCATTTTTTCAAACATTTTTCAGCGAAAAATGAAAAGGTCTGTGTGGCCCAGACACTTAACTTTTGTTAACTTGCAATACATATGCACCAATATGACAAAGGTTTTCTGTACATATCATCAAACGAAGAAGATCGCTCTTTTCGAATAGGAAATTTGACTTATCATTTGGTGGTCATTTGTTTGTTTTGGCCTACAATGAAGCTCGATGGCACCCGTTTTTAAAATATCGCAATGACACCCCATATTGGAAAACCCAATACAAAGAAATTAAAAGGCAAACAGCTAAAGCCTATCACATGCTACACGACACATATAGAGGTAAATTTAAGGCATTATAGAACATACCCTGCTACGCCACCGCTTTCCATATGATTAGCCGTTGTAACATCATCGCTCCAAACATCAAACTGCCACTTTCTTAGGCCAAGAACTCCGCAGAGCACATTTCCAGTGTGAATACCAATTCGCATATCAACATTTATGCCAGTAGCTTCCCGAACATGCCTACCATGTTTAAAATACAATATTTGAGTTGAAATTAATTCTGGGTTAAGTACTTAATGGCGTCAATCATCTGCAAGCCCATATTAACACAATTAGCAGCATGTTGCGGTCTAGAAATAGGCAATCCAGATACACAATAATAACAATCCCCAAGAATTTTTATACGTAGACATTGGTTTTCCTGCAAATAAATAAAGTTATTGGTCAAAAACTATATTACCGCATCTAAATCTTGGTTATTTTTGTCCTCATAAGATTTACTTACTTGTGCGATTTGATCAAATCGACCAAAAAGATCATTGAGTGTCTTAACCAAATCACTGGCAGTAAGTTGCTCTGAGAGAGGAGTAAAGTTTACAATATCTGCATACAGAATTGAAACATTGTTATGGCGTTGGACGTGTAGCTCATGGAATCTAGTTGAGTAAGCTTGCCCTCCAGCACGCTGGCATGCATCCGCCATTTTTAACATTATACTTCTTTTGACCTTCATTAACAGAAATACATACAATGTATAGGTAAATAGTGTGTATAAAGATTATTTGATATAAAATTGTTTCTGGAAAAGAGTATTACCTCAGCTGCTATGTAAGCAGGGATAACGCTTAATAGAAGTTGTTCCTGCTGTTCCCGCTCACACTCTAATTTGACTCTCTGCTCTATGCCTGTACGCGTACCATCAACAGTCCGATTGTGGGCCGCGTCAGACATTATTCTATAGTACAAGCCAGAAACGGATGCAGTGCCTAGCATAATAACTTCGGCAATAAGCTGGGAAAACGTTAAGAGCCCTTTACTACTAACAACTCATTAAACAATGAACTTACCATATCGATATCAGGAGAGAATGCTGGGCTGGAACCAATCTTATGAACCACGTGAATAACTGTCATAAAAAATGCCAACACCAATGAAACGGGCCATGAGATGGGAAGCATTGTGTGAATTCCCTAAGTTCGAAGCATTATCAATACTTTTATTCTCGTTGCAAAATATTGTTTTGAATTTAGTCCATTTATCTATTTACCAGAAACACAGCAAAAATTGGCAGAGGTGCCAATTCGTCTCCCGTAATGGCTGCTATGATACCCAGAGAGAAGGTAGTTATTATAGCAAATGCTAATGCTGCAACAGGTGAATTTAAAACTGCCGGGAATTGAAGGGCTGTGAGGATGGACCCCGACACGAGACCAGCAGTGAAGAGCAGTGCTATGTGTACGACATTCTGAAACAAGCCATGATATTAAGTTTTGTTCGATCTCGAAAACCTACTTCTATTAACATAGTCCTTGAGTAATCCAAATAATATTGACAGAATACATGCTGCAAGTGAAATAGACAGGCCCGATATGAATAGCGATTTTCTTAACCTTTGTCGGTACCTTGTGTACAAATCATCCAAGTGAGCATTTTCCGCTAAAATTAACAAAACGAGATGAACCACACTCTTTTAAATAACATTTTAATAATAATTTTCTAGAATCATGATAAAAAACTCTCATAGGAAAGGTGAACATTGTGTTTTTTGGAGGCACCGTTTTTTTTTGGTATTTATGTTATTCAACTAAATGGTGTTACTTTGAGTTTTTTTTTTAATAAAATTTTAATAACATTTTATAATCGTAAAAGTGGTAAGTTGTAAGAATTAGAATCAACATTCTTCTAATGAGTTGAAAGCACTAAGAACAAATCATTACATTATATTACTTCATCAATCATCAAGATATATGAAATAGGAAAAGAAGAATATACATAGATAAAAGAAATTACGTTTACACAAACAAAAAATAATTATCTATATCTTCAAAAAGATTTATCTACAATCAAAATGTACATACTGATTTTATTTTTTACCTAATTTGCTTACCCGAGGAATCGTTATCCCTGTCACCATTTTTAATAACTCTTTTTAAGTTATTGTTAAAGGTATCAATTATTGGTTTATCTGCATTTTTGTGAGACATTTTAAGTCGAGTAACACATTTCTTTAAATATGCTTCACTAATAACTGCAAATTTTAATTATTAACAAGAATATTACTGTTATGAAGTTAAACAATAAAAAATTGTATTAATAAGTATAATAATATTTATATTAATATAAATAATAATAATAATTATAATTATAATAATAATAATAATAATAATAATAATAATAATAATAATAATAATAATAATAATAATAATAATAATAATAATAATAATAATAATAATAATAATAATAATAATAATAATAATAATAATAATAATAATAATAATAATAATTATAATAATAATAATAATAATAATAATAATAATAATAATAATAATAATAATAATAATAATAATAATAATAATAATAATAATAATAAAAATAATAATAATAATAATAATAATAATAATAATAATAATAATAATAATAATAATAATAATAATAATAATAATAATAATAATAATAATAATAACAATAAAAATAATACTAGTTTTTTTTTTTTTTTTTTTTTTATTTTAAAAAACTTTATTATTTCTGAAATATATTTACAATTTTAATAAGTTCCTGCGAAGCCTTGGCTTGTCTGCAGAAGATTGTGTTTTCTTATTGTTTTCAATAATAAAGTGAGTTCAAGAGCATAAAAAAAGAAAAAAAATATTATGAAGAAAATATAAAATAATGAATTTAATTTTAGCAATTCAAAAAGAAGTTTTTTAGTTGTTTTTTTCTAGTTTTAAAATTTTGGATATTTACTAGCTCTCGAGGTAATGTGTTAATTATTGATGGAACGATGTATTGAAGTTGTCTTCTACCATATATGTTGTAGTTCCTTGGAATTAGTAGCATTCCTTGGGCCCGACGTCTGGTGTTTACCTCGTGCTCGATTGGTCGAATGAAACGTCTATCATCGTGGTATTCTAAAATTATCGCCATTTTAAAGATTTGTTCCACCTGAAGAACGTTAAAATTTGTGTCTCTTCGTCTTGTGTTACTGTTTTGTATGTGTTTCAGTGCTGAATTTTGAACTTTTTGTAGCTTTTGAATGTGGGTTGTTGATGCGTTACCCCAAGCAAGTATTCCATATCGTAATCTTGACTCTACTAAAGAATAATATACCTGTCTTAAAACTGGTTCGGAAGCATGGTACCGCAAATGAGAAAGAGCGTATAGTGCCTTCCTCAGATCCTTTCTTAATTTGTCAATATGTTTGTCCCATAGAAAATGGCAGTCTATTACCACTCCAAGATATTTGTAACTTTCAACTATGTCAATGCACTCGTTCGAAGTATTAGGGCAAGCATCATTTCTGTAGTAAATCTGCTTTTCTGTTTTTTTGAAATGTGGGCTTCGGATATGCATCATTTTTGTTTTTGAAGCATTTATCACTAATCCGTTGTCATGACACCATCTAACAGCCGCATTGAATTCATCTTGCATCACCATTGTCGCCGTGTCCAGAGACCTATGACGAACAACAATCGCAGTATCGTCAGCAAAAGCGAATGGTATGCTTTGCTTAAATACTCGAAGTAACTCGTTTGTGTAAAGAATGAATAATAGTGGACCCAATTTAGATCCCTGTGGTACTCCATATTGCACCTCCTTTTCCTCACTCAACACATCATTTATCTTGACGGAGCACATTCTGTTGTGAAGGTAGTCTGTCATCCAGTCAGCCATTATACCTCGTATCCCGATCCTTTTCAATGCTTCTAATAGATTTGAGTGATTCAGAGTATCAAAAGCCTTGCTAAAATCCATGAACAGGACAAGCACATGATGTCCTTTATTTAAGCTCTCGTTTATAACATTAACGAATTCACCAAGCAGCTTTCCTGTGTTTTTGTTTTTTTGAAATCCATATTGGCTATTGTGAATAAGAGAGTGTTTTTCAATAAAACCTTCCAACCTTTTGACAATAACACCTTCTAAGCACTTTTCTACAACTGGGAGTATTGATATAGGTCTATAGTTATTCAATTGATCTTTAACTCCTCCTTTGTAGATCGGCCTTACCATAGAAGTCTTAAGAGGTTTTGGTATTTTTGATTGAGTGATGCTCAGGTTTATTAATTTGCAAAAGATTGGAGAAAAAATATCGGCATGCCTTCTAATGTCCACTGCTCTAATGCCATCAACTCCAGGTGACTTATACTGCCCAAGAGATGTTATGATGGTGCATACCTCACTAATGTTTGTAGCATAGGTAAATATTGAGTTTTCTACAAAATGATTAGCATTATTTGATGTTATGGAACTACATTCGTGTATTATGGTCGCTGTTTGTGATGAGAAAAACTCAGCAAATTCACTGGAAAGTGAATTAATATCTGTTTTGAAGTTTTTTGACACTGTTTCGTCTATACTCGGTTTTTTTCTTCCTAGTATTTCATTTATTAGTCCCCATGTTTTACGCGGATCGGTCTTATATTGAATAAATTGATTTTTATAGAAATTGGATTTTTGTACTGCTATATTTTTGTTTATTCTATTCCGTAAGGTTTTGTACTCGGTTTCATAGCTTATATTTTTTCTGTTATTTTTCCATTTTCTGTATAATTTATCTCTTTGTTTGCACTCTGCAATGATGTTCGACGTTATCCAAGGATTATTTTTTCTTTTGTTTGATAGTTTTCTAGTAAGCGTTGATTTCGTATAAATATCCTTCAATTTACAAACCAATTTATCATACATGCTTTCAACATCCTCCTCTTCTAAAACCGATCTCCAATTTTCTTCCTGAATGAGATGGTTAATTCTTGTATTACATAAATACGTGGAACTGACGTTTTGTTTATCTGGAAGGTTTTGGTCTCTTGTATAGTACAAAATTGGATAATGATCAGAGATATCACTTTCGATGACTGCTGTATAAATTGAGTTATCGACTTTACTTAGCAAGATGTGATCAATTAATGACTTTGTTCCCTTTTTAATATCAATTCTTGTGCACTTTGTAATGACGTTCATTAGTCTTAACGATGCTAACATCTCCAAATAATCTTTAACATAGCTTGAATTTGAATTTGGATCCTGAATATCAATGTTCATATCACCCATAACAATAAATTCTTCGTGTTTTCTCATTTCGTTTCCCAAATTGTTGGCAAATTCTTCAATAAATGCCTTTTTACTGAAACCTGGTGGTCTATATATTCCGATAACATATGTTGTCTTACTCCCATCCGTAAAATTAATTTTTATGTTCTCATACGAAACCGTAGGTGAAAATATTCTTTGGTGAGATAATCTTTTTCGAATAAACATCATAATTCCTCCACCTCTTTGGCAATTTCGATTTAAAACTTCTTGTTCAAAACCATCAAGTTTATAAAATCCTTTTTCTTCGTCCTTTGTATTTGTTTCTACTAAAATTATTATTTTTAATTCATTTATGAAGTGACTAATACTTAAGCAGAAAATATCCCAGTGTAAACGTAATGATCTAATATTAAAACATAAACAGCAGCAATTATTATTTTTTAATTCATTTACATTAATGCCGCTAAAACCTTGTTTTACCCTACAATCATAATTGACAATAATTTCATTGTTTTCATTTGTGTTATTCATTTTTTATGAAAAGTTTTAAATTTCTATTTTGCTCTCTCTTTAAAAATAAATTATTGTGTGCGCGTTATATTGTTCACGTCATTAGCGGTGTTGATCATAATCGGTTGTGTACTCTCATTTCTACGTGCTAATATTTTTCCCGCACTCTCCCACACATATTTCCAGCTTTCTTGCTTTGCCTTCTGTTTCGTCAACCATAAGAGA